>NC_054383.1:92507091-92583658 GCF_017654675.1 Xenopus laevis
ACTGTGGCGTTCCAATCTCAAGCCGCCTGTTTAAAATGGCCAAGGAGTCCAGAGGTTCGAATCCGGGTTTGTCTTGTGAAACAATGAGGCATGCTAAGTATCACCCTTTTCAAGCTGCCCATTTCATAGCCAGTATAGGCTATGCGTCATCATCATCAGAAGAACATTGCCTGTAAACACTGACCCTGTGGCGCACCGAGCTAAGGTGCCTGTTAAATGGCAAAAGCCGCGCCCCGTGTGAGTCGAACCTGAGCTAGGTCCTTTTTAGGAAGTCGCGTGGGAGGCGGCTTTAGATTCCTTTTACAAATTGCATGTCTTTTACATGTCTTTCATCCCCACAGAGGCTGACAATTTGAGTCCCATTGCGGCTAGTCTGTTCCACACCCGGGGTATGTGTTTTTTTCCATGTGGCTACATTAAAGCAATAGCTCAGTGGAACAATATGGCTGGGTATATAAGACGACATCACTTTGAATTGGGTGGTTTAACACAGGAATAACGAAACCCAGATAACCCAATATTTTTTCAAGTTCTGTACAGAACACTTACTCTGAATAAGCAATTTTCAAGGTTAGCCGTGGGCTGAAGCTATGGCAAACCCCAAAAAAGGGCAGCAGGGGAGGTGTTTGCTATATGGGGATTCCCGGCAATCAATGTGATGGCAAAGGCATGGCAAGGTATGGTCAAAAGAAAGGGCAAGGTATGGGCAAGGTAAGCGCAAGGTATGGGCAATGTGTTAAATGGGGACCCATGACCAGAAGCGGATGCATGGGTAGTTAAAGGAGTGGTTCACCTCTACGTTAACCTTTTGTATGGTATAGAATGCCAATTCTAAGCAACTTTTCAATTGGTCTACATTATTTATTTTTTATAGTTTCTGAATTATTTGCCTTCTTCTTCCTACTCTTTCCAGCTTTCAAATGGGGGTCACTGACCCCATCTAAAAGAAGTGCTCTGTAACGCTAAACAATTACTGTTACTGCTATTTTTATGACTAGTCTTTGATCCAGGTCCTCTCCTATTCATATTCCAGTCTCTTATTCAAATCAATGCATGGTTGCTAAGGTAATATGGACCAGAGCAACCAGATTGTGGAAACCACATACTGGAGAGCTGCTGAATAAAAAAGATTCGAAAAATAAATAAAACAAATTGCAAATTATCTCAAAATATCACTCTCTACAGCATACTAAAAGTTAACTCAAAGGGGAACAACCCCTTTTAGTGGATAGGAAGCCAGATGGGGAACCCACCCAAGGCAGATACCTGGGTTGGTTAAAAAGGCAACCTTTATTAGAAGAAAGCCAGCCAAATACAGTTTCATTCAGCAAGAGCACCTGCCGACCACCATTTTTTTCAGCAAGACCCCCTCTTTCCATCCCAGGCAGGTCACCTCCACCTTGGCCATCATGCCATCGTGCCATCGTCCCTCCCTATTCCTCCTTTGATCTACGCTATGCTCTTTCCCCAGGAAGCGACTTCCACTGATCCATCGGTCACTCTTAGTCCAGGATGCAATTTCCCCTGTTCCATTGGCCACTCTTACTCCAGGCTGCAACTTCTTCAGATCCATCGGGCACTGTTACACCAGCCAGCAACTTCCACTGATCAACACACTATCTGATCCACTTCCTTCGACCCAATGACCTGTTCAGACGATGACGAGTTTCTGCCGGGGGCGGGAATCGAACTCACGACCTTGTGCACCGGGGGCAGATGCCTTAACCACTTGGCTATCCAGAAGGTCTCCCTTATAAGGCCCTCCAGGGAGCGTATTGACTCTTTTAGGCAGAAAATAGCCTGCCGGCACTACCTGTTATATGAAGAGACACCAAGGGACGTTCGGCTGTAATGGTCACCTGGAACCCTTCTTGGAAGGCCTGGCTATTGTGGTGCCCTGGCTTAGGCGCCTGTTAAATGACCGGGGAGTCCCAAGTTTGAATCCCGGGAGGTTCCTTTTGCAAACCGTGGAGGCATGCTTAAGATGCACTTTTCTTCAAGCAGCATTAGCCAGTTACTGCTAATGGTCATCCAAAACCGTTCCTGGTACACTGTGGCGCACCGGCTAAGGCGCCTCTTGAAAGGCCGGGGAGACCCGAGTTCAATTCCCAAGTGGTATCTTTTGGAAACCTTGGAGGCATGCTTAAGATTCCCTTTTCTTCAAGCTGCATTAGCCAGTAAATGCTAATGGTCATCTGTTACCGCTCCAGGAAGGACTGGACACTGTGGCGTACCGGCTAAGGTGCCTGTTTAATGGCAGGGAGTCCCGAGTTCGAATCCCGACAGGTATCCTTTGCAAACCTTGGAGGCATGCTTAAGATTCCCTTTTCTTCAATCTGCATTAGCCAGTTAATGCTAATGGTCATCCGGAACCGCTCCTGGGACACTTGGCCGATGTGGCACACCGGCAAAGGCGCCTGTTAAATGGCCGTGGAGACCCGAGTTCGATTCCCGGGTGGTATGTTTTGGAAACCTTGGAGTCATGCTTAAGATGCCCTTTTCTTCAAGCTGCATTAGCCAGTTAATGCTAATGGTCATCCGGAACCTCACCCGGAAAGCCTAGCCGCTGTGGCGCGCTAGCTATGTCGTCTGTGAAATGGCCGGGGAGTCCCGAGTTCAAATCCCGAGAGGTATCTTTGGCAAACCTTGGAGGCATGCTTAAGATTCCCTTTTCTTCAAGCTGCAGTAGCCAGTTAATGCTAATGGTCTTCCAGAACCACTCCTGGAAGTCCTGGCCACTGTGGCGTGCCATCTAAGCCGCCTGTTAAATGGCCAAGGAGTCCCGAGTTCGATTCCCGGGTGGTATGTCTTGGAAACAATGGAGGCATGCTTAAGATTCCCCTTTCTTCAAGCTGCATTAGCCAGTTAAGGCTTATGGTCATCCGGAACATTGCCTGAAACACTGACCCCTGTGGCGCACCGGCTAAGGTGCCTGTTAAATGGCCAAGCGGTCCCGAGTTCGAATCCTGGCTGGTCCTTTTTGGAAACCTTGGAGGCGTGCTTTAGATTTCCTTTACAAATTGCATGTCTTTACATGTCTTTCATCCCACAGAGGCTGAAATTTGAGTCCCGCTTGGGGCTAGTCTGTTCCACACCCGGGTATGTGTTTTTTTCCATGTGGCTACATTAAAGCAATAGTTCAGTGGAACAATATGGCTGGGTATATACAGACGACGTCACTTTGATTTGTGTGTTTAACACAGAATAACGAAACCCAGATAACCCAATATTTTTTCAAGTTCTGTACAGAACACTACTCTGAATAAGCAATTTTCAAGGTTAGCCGTGGGCTGAAGCTATGCAAACCCCAAAAAAGGGCAGCAGGGGAGGTGTTTGCTATATGGGGATTCCCGCAAATCAATGTGATGGCAAGGCATGGGCAAGGTATGGTCAAAGAAAGGGCAAGGTATGGGCAAGGTAAGCGCAAGGTATGGGCAATGTGTTAAATGGGGACCCATGACCAGAAGCGGATGCATGGGTAGTTTAAAGGAGTGGTTCACCTCTACGTTAACCTTTTTGTATGGTATAGAATGGCCAATTCTAAGCAACTTTTCAATTGGTCTACATTATTTATTTTTTATAGTTTCTGAATTATTTGCCTTCTTCTTCCTACTCTTTCCAGCTTTCAAATGGGGGTCACTGACCCCATCTAAAAAGAAGTGCTCTGTAACGCTAAACAATTACTGTTACTGCTATTTTTTATGACTAGTCTTTTGATCCAGGTCCTCTCCTATTCATATTCCAGTCTCTTATTCAAATCAATGCATGGTTGCTAAGGTAATATGGACCAGAGCAACCAGATTGTGGAAACCACATACTGGAGAGCTGCTGAATAAAAAAGATTCGAAAAATAAATAAAACAAATTGCAAATTATCTCAAAATATCACTCTCTACAGCATACTAAAAGTTAACTCAAAGGGGAACAACCCCTTTTAGTGGATAGGAAGCCAGATGGGGAACCCACCCAAGGCAGATACCTGGGTTGGTTAAAAAGGCAACCTTTATTAGAAGAAAGCCAGCCAAATACAGTTTCATTCAGCAAGAGCACCTGCCGACCACCATTTTTTTCAGCAAGACCCCCTCTTTCCATCCCAGGCAGGTCACCTCCACCTTGGCCATCATGCCATCGTGCCATCGTCCCTCCCTATTCCTCCTTTGATCTACGCTATGCTCTTTCCCCAGGAAGCGACTTCCACTGATCCATCGGTCACTCTTAGTCCAGGATGCAATTTCCCCTGTTCCATTGGCCACTCTTACTCCAGGCTGCAACTTCTTCAGATCCATCGGGCACTGTTACACCAGCCAGCAACTTCCACTGATCAACACACTATCTGATCCACTTCTTCGACCCAATGACCTGTTCAGACGATGACGAGTTTCTGCCGGGGGCGGGAATCGAACTCACAACCTTGTGCACCGGGGGCAGATGCCTTAACCACTTGGCTATCCAGAAGGTCTCCCTTATAAGGCCCTCCAGGGAGCGTATTGACTCTTTTAGGCAGAAAATAGCCTGCCGGCACTACCTGTTATATGAAGAGACACCAAGGGACGTTCGGCTGTAATGGTCACCTGGAACCCTTCTTGGAAGGCCTGGCTATTGTGGTGCCCTGGCTTAGGCGCCTGTTAAATGACCGGGGAGTCCCAAGTTTGAATCCCGGGAGGTTCCTTTTGCAAACCGTGGAGGCATGCTTAAGATGCACTTTTCTTCAAGCAGCATTAGCCAGTTACTGCTAATGGTCATCCAAAACCGTTCCTGGTACACTGTGGCGCACCGGCTAAGGCGCCTCTTGAAAGGCCGGGGAGACCCGAGTTCAATTCCCAAGTGGTATCTTTTGGAAACCTTGGAGGCATGCTTAAGATTCCCTTTTCTTCAAGCTGCATTAGCCAGTAAATGCTAATGGTCATCTGTTACCGCTCCAGGAAGGACTGGACACTGTGGCGTACCGGCTAAGTGCCTGTTTAATGGCAGGGAGTCCCGAGTTCGAATCCCGACAGGTATCCTTTGCAAACCTTGGAGGCATGCTTAAGATTCCCTTTTCTTCAATCTGCATTAGCCAGTTAATGCTAATGGTCATCCGGAACCGCTCCTGGGACACTTGGCCGATGTGGCACACCGGCAAAGGCGCCTGTTAAATGGCCGTGGAGACCCGAGTTCGATTCCCGGGTGGTATGTTTTGGAAACCTTGGAGTCATGCTTAAGATGCCCTTTTCTTCAAGCTGCATTAGCCAGTTAATGCTAATGGTCATCCGGAACCTCACCCGGAAAGCCTAGCCGCTGTGGCGCGCTAGCTATGTCGTCTGTGAAATGGCCGGGGAGTCCCGAGTTCAAATCCCGAGAGGTATCTTTGGCAAACCTTGGAGGCATGCTTAAGATTCCCTTTTCTTCAAGCTGCAGTAGCCAGTTAATGCTAATGGTCTTCCAGAACCACTCCTGGAAGTCCTGGCCACTGTGGCGTGCCATCTAAGCCGCCTGTTAAATGGCCAAGGAGTCCCGAGTTCGATTCCCGGGTGGTATGTCTTGGAAACAATGGAGGCATGCTTAAGATTCCCCTTTTCTTCAAGCTGCATTAGCCAGTTAAGGCTTATGGTCATCCGGAACATTGCCTGAAACACTGACCCCTGTGGCGCACCGGCTAAGGTGCCTGTTAAATGGCCAAGCGGTCCCGAGTTCGAATCCTGGCTGGTCCTTTTTGGAAACCTTGGAGGCGTGCTTTAGATTTCCTTTACAAATTGCATGTCTTTACATGTCTTTCATCCCACAGAGGCTGAAATTTGAGTCCCGCTTGGGGCTAGTCTGTTCCACACCCGGGTATGTGTTTTTTTTCCATGTGGCTACATTAAAGCAATAGTTCAGTGGAACAATATGGCTGGGTATATACAGACGACGTCACTTTGATTTGTGTGTTTAACACAGAATAACGAAACCCAGATAACCCAATATTTTTTCAAGTTCTGTACAGAACACTACTCTGAATAAGCAATTTTCAAGGTTAGCCGTGGGCTGAAGCTATGCAAACCCCAAAAAAGGGCAGCAGGGGAGGTGTTTGCTATATGGGGATTCCCGCAAATCAATGTGATGGCAAGGCATGGGCAAGGTATGGTCAAAGAAAGGGCAAGGTATGGGCAAGGTAAGCGCAAGGTATGGGCAATGTGTTAAATGGGGACCCATGACCAGAAGCGGATGCATGTGTAGTTTAAAGGAGTGGTTCACCTCTACGTTAACCTTTTTGTATGGTATAGAATGGCCAATTCTAAGCAACTTTTCAATTGGTCTACATTATTTATTTTTTATAGTTTCTGAAATATTTGCCTTCTTCTTCCTACTCTTTCCAGCTTTCAAATGGGGGTCACTGACCCCATCTAAAAAGAAGTGCTCTGTAACGCTAAACAATTACTGTTACTGCTACTTTTTATGACTAGTCTTTTGATCCAGGTCCTCTCCTATTCATATTCCAGTCTCTTATTCAAATCAATGCATGGTTGCTAAGGTAATATGGACCAGAGCAACCAGATTGTGGAAACCACATACTGGAGAGCTGCTGAATAAAAAAGATTCGAAAAATAAATAAAACAAATTGCAAATTATCTCAAAATATCACTCTCTACAGCATACTAAAAGTTAACTCAAAGGGGAACAACCCCTTTCAGTGGATAGGAAGCCAGATGGGGAACCCACCCAAGGCAGATACCTGGGTTGGTTAAAAAGGCAACCTTTATTAGAAGAAAGCCAGCCAAATACAGTTTCATTCAGCAAGAGCACCTGCCAACCACCATTTTTTTCAGCAAGACCCCCTCTTTCCATCCCAGGCAGGTCACCTCCACCTTGGCCATCATGCCATCGTGCCATCGTCCCTCCCTATTCCTCCTTTGATCTACGCTATGCTCTTTCCCCAGGAAGCGACTTCCACTGATCCATCGGTCACTCTTAGTCCAGGATGCAATTTCCCCTGTTCCATTGGCCACTCTTACTCCAGGCTGCAACTTCTTCAGATCCATCGGGCACTGTTACACCAGCCAGCAACTTCCACTGATCAACACACTATCTGATCCACTTCTTCGACCCAATGACCTGTTCAGACGATGACGAGTTTCTGCCGGGGGCGGGAATCGAACTCACAACCTTGTGCACCGGGGGCAGATGCCTTAACCACTTGGCTATCCAGAAGGTCTCCCTTATAAGGCCCTCCAGGGAGCGTATTGACTCTTTTAGGCAGAAAATAGCCTGCCGGCACTACCTGTTATATGAAGAGACACCAAGGGACGTTCGGCTGTAATGGTCACCTGGAACCCTTCTTGGAAGGCCTGGCTATTGTGGTGCCCTGGCTTAGGCGCCTGTTAAATGACCGGGGAGTCCCAAGTTTGAATCCCGGGAGGTTCCTTTTGCAAACCGTGGAGGCATGCTTAAGATGCACTTTTCTTCAAGCAGCATTAGCCAGTTACTGCTAATGGTCATCCAAAACCGTTCCTGGTACACTGTGGCGCACCGGCTAAGGCGCCTCTTGAAAGGCCGGGGAGACCCGAGTTCAATTCCCAAGTGGTATCTTTTGGAAACCTTGGAGGCATGCTTAAGATTCCCTTTTCTTCAAGCTGCATTAGCCAGTAAATGCTAATGGTCATCTGTTACCGCTCCAGGAAGGACTGGACACTGTGGCGTACCGGCTAAGGTGCCTGTTTAATGGCAGGGAGTCCCGAGTTCGAATCCCGACAGGTATCCTTTGCAAACCTTGGAGGCATGCTTAAGATTCCCTTTTCTTCAATCTGCATTAGCCAGTTAATGCTAATGGTCATCCGGAACCGCTCCTGGGACACTTGGCCGATGTGGCACACCGGCAAAGGCGCCTGTTAAATGGCCGTGGAGACCCGAGTTCGATTCCCGGGTGGTATGTTTTGGAAACCTTGGAGTCATGCTTAAGATGCCCTTTTCTTCAAGCTGCATTAGCCAGTTAATGCTAATGGTCATCCGGAACCTCACCCGGAAAGCCTAGCCGCTGTGGCGCGCTAGCTATGTCGTCTGTGAAATGGCCGGGGAGTCCCGAGTTCAAATCCCGAGAGGTATCTTTGGCAAACCTTGGAGGCATGCTTAAGATTCCCTTTTCTTCAAGCTGCAGTAGCCAGTTAATGCTAATGGTCTTCCAGAACCACTCCTGGAAGTCCTGGCCACTGTGGCGTGCCATCTAAGCCGCCTGTTAAATGGCCAAGGAGTCCCGAGTTCGATTCCCGGGTGGTATGTCTTGGAAACAATGGAGGCATGCTTAAGATTCCCCTTTTCTTCAAGCTGCATTAGCCAGTTAAGGCTTATGGTCATCCGGAACATTGCCTGAAACACTGACCCCTGTGGCGCACCGGCTAAGGTGCCTGTTAAATGGCCAAGCGGTCCCGAGTTCGAATCCTGGCTGGTCCTTTTTGGAAACCTTGGAGGCGTGCTTTAGATTTCCTTTACAAATTGCATGTCTTTACATGTCTTTCATCCCACAGAGGCTGAAATTTGAGTCCCGCTTGGGGCTAGTCTGTTCCACACCCGGGTATGTGTTTTTTTTCCATGTGGCTACATTAAAGCAATAGTTCAGTGGAACAATATGGCTGGGTATATACAGACGACGTCACTTTGATTTGTGTGTTTAACACAGAATAACGAAACCCAGATAACCCAATATTTTTTCAAGTTCTGTACAGAACACTACTCTGAATAAGCAATTTTCAAGGTTAGCCGTGGGCTGAAGCTATGCAAACCCCAAAAAAGGGCAGCAGGGGAGGTGTTTGCTATATGGGGATTCCCGCAAATCAATGTGATGGCAAGGCATGGGCAAGGTATGGTCAAAGAAAGGGCAAGGTATGGGCAAGGTAAGCGCAAGGTATGGGCAATGTGTTAAATGGGGACCCATGACCAGAAGCGGATGCATGTGTAGTTTAAAGGAGTGGTTCACCTCTACGTTAACCTTTTTGTATGGTATAGAATGGCCAATTCTAAGCAACTTTTCAATTGGTCTACATTATTTATTTTTTATAGTTTCTGAAATATTTGCCTTCTTCTTCCTACTCTTTCCAGCTTTCAAATGGGGGTCACTGACCCCATCTAAAAAGAAGTGCTCTGTAACGCTAAACAATTACTGTTACTGCTACTTTTTATGACTAGTCTTTTGATCCAGGTCCTCTCCTATTCATATTCCAGTCTCTTATTCAAATAAATGCATGGTTGCTAAGGTAATATGGACCAGAGCAACCAGATTGTGGAAACCACATACTGGAGAGCTGCTGAATAAAAAAGATTCGAAAAATAAATAAAACAAATTGCAAATTATCTCAAAATATCACTCTCTACAGCATACTAAAAGTTAACTCAAAGGGGAACAACCCCTTTTAGTGGATAGGAAGCCAGATGGGGAACCCACCCAAGGCAGATACCTGGGTTGGTTAAAAAGGCAACCTTTATTAGAAGAAAGCCAGCCAAATACAGTTTCATTCAGCAAGAGCACCTGCCGACCACCATTTTTTTCAGCAAGACCCCCTCTTTCCATCCCAGGCAGGTCACCTCCACCTTGGCCATCATGCCATCGTGCCATCGTCCCTCCCTATTCCTCCTTTGATCTATGCTATGCTCTTTCCCCAGGAAGCGACTTCCACTGATCCATCAGTCACTCTTAGTCCAGGATGCAATTTCCCCTGTTCCATTGGCCACTCTTACTCCAGGCTGCAACTTCTTCAGATCCATCGGGCACTGTTACACCAGCCAGCAACTTCCACTGATCAACACACTATCTGATCCACTTCTTCGACCCAATGACCTGTTCAGACGATGACGAGTTTCTGCCGGGGGCAGGAATCGAACTCACAACCTTGTGCACCGGGGGCAGATGCCTTAACCACTTGGCTATCCAGAAGGTCTCCCTTATAAGGCCCTCCAGGGAGCGTATTGACTCTTTTAGGCAGAAAATAGCCTGCCGGCACTACCTGTTATATGAAGAGACACCAAGGGACGTTCGGCTGTAATGGTCACCTGGAACCCTTCTTGGAAGGCCTGGCTATTGTGGTGCCCTGGCTTAGGCGCCTGTTAAATGACCGGGGAGTCCCAAGTTTGAATCCCGGGAGGTTCCTTTTGCAAACCGTGGAGGCATGCTTAAGATGCACTTTTCTTCAAGCAGCATTAGCCAGTTACTGCTAATGGTCATCCAAAACCGTTCCTGGTACACTGTGGCGCACCGGCTAAGGGCGCCTCTTGAAAGGCCGGGGAGACCCGAGTTCAATTCCCAAGTGGTATCTTTTGGAAACCTTGGAGGCATGCTTAAGATTCCCTTTTCTTCAAGCTGCATTAGCCAGTAAATGCTAATGGTCATCTGTTACCGCTCCAGGAAGGACTGGACACTGTGGCGTACCGGGCTAAGGTGCCTGTTAAATGGCCAAGCGGTCCCGAGTTCGAATCCTGGCTGGTCCTTTTTGGAAACCTTGGAGGTGTGCTTTAGATTTCCTTTACAAATTGCATGTCTTTACATGTCTTTCATCCCACAGAGGCTGAAATTTGAGTCCCGCTTGGGGCTAGTCTGTTCCACACCCGGGTATGTGTTTTTTTTCCATGTGGCTACATTAAAGCAATAGTTCAGTGGAACAATATGGCTGGGTATATACAGACGACGTCACTTTGATTTGTGTGTTTTAACACAGAATAACGAAACCCAGATAACCCAATATTTTTCAAGTTCTGTACAGAACACTACTCTGAATAAGCAATTTTCAAGGTTAGCCGTGGGCTGAAGCTATGCAAACCCCAAAAAAGGGCAGCAGGGGAGGTGTTTGCTATATGGGGATTCCCGCAAATCAATGTGATGGCAAGGCATGGGCAAGGTATGGTCAAAGAAAGGGCAAGGTATGGGCAAGGTAAGCACAAGGTATGGGCAATGTGTTAAATGGGGACCCATGACCAGAAGCGGATGCATGTGTAGGTTAAAGGAGTGGTTCACCTCTACGTTAACCTTTTTGTATGGTATAGAATGGCCAATTCTAAGCAACTTTTCAATTGGTCTACATTATTTATTTTTTATAGTTTCTGAAATATTTGCCTTCTTCTTCCTACTCTTTCCAGCTTTCAAATGGGGGTCACTGACCCCATCTAAAAAGAAGTGCTCTGTAAGGCTAAACAATTACTGTTACTGCTACTTTTTATGACTAGTCTTTCGATTCAGGTACTCTCCTATTCCTATTCCAGTCTCTTATTCAAATCAATGCATGGTTGCTAAGGTAATATGGACCAGAGCAACCAGATTGTGGAAACCACATACTGGAGAGCTGCTGAATAAAAAAGATTCGAAAAATAAATAAAACAAATTGCAAATTGTCTCAAAATATCACTCTCTACAGCATACTAAAGTTAACTCAAAGGGGAACAACCCCTTTTAGTGGATAGGAAGCCAGATGGGGAAGCCACCCAAGGCAGATACCTGGGTTGGTTAAAAAGGCAACCTTTATTAGAAGAAAGCCAGCCAAATACAGTTTCATTCAGCAAGAGGCACCTGCCGACCACCATTTTTTCAGCAAGACCCCCTCTTTCCATCCCAGGCAGGTCACCTCCACCTTGGCCATCTGCCATCGTGCCATCGTCCTCCCTATTCCTCCTTTGATCTACGCTATGCTCTTTCCCCAGGAAGCGACTTCCACTGATCCATCGGTCACTCTTAGTTCAGGATGCAATTTCCCCTGTTCCATTGGCCACTCTTACTCCAGGCTGCAACTTCTTCAGATCCATCGGGCACTGTTACACCAGCCAGCAACTTCCACTGATCAACACACTATCTGATCCACTTCTTCGACCCAATGACCTGTTCAGACGATGACGAGTTTCTGCCCGGGGGCGGGAATCGAACTCACGACTTGTGCACCGGGGGCAGATGCCTTAACCACTTGGCTATCCAGAAGGTCTCCCTTATAAGGCCCTCCAGGGAGCGTATTGACTCTTTTAGGCAGAAAATAGCCTGCCGGCATACCTGTTATATGAAGAGACACCAAGGGACGTTCGGCTGGTAATGGTCACCTGGAACCCTTCTTGGAAGGCCTGGCTATTGTGGTGCCCTGGCCTAGGCGCCTGTTAAATGACTGGGGAGTCCCAAGTTTGAATCCCGGGAGGTTCCTTTTGCAAACCGTGGAGGCATACTTAAGATGCACTTTTCTTCAAGCAGCATTAGCCAGTTACTCCTAATGATCATCCAAAACCGATCCTGGTACACTGTGGGCGCACCGGCTAAGGCGCCTCTTGAAAGGCCGGGGAGACCCGAGTTCAATTCCCAAGTGGTATCTTTGGAAACCTTGGAGGCATGCTTAAGATTCCCTTTTCTTCAAGCTGCATTAGCCAGTAAATGCTAATGGTCATCTGTTACCGCTCCAGGAAGGACTGGACACTGTGGCGTACCGGCTAAGGTGCCTGTTAAATGGCCAAGCGGTCCCGAGTTCGAATCCTGGCTGGTCCTTTTTGGAAAACCTTGGAGTGTGCTTTAGATTTCCTTTACAAATTGCATGTCTTTACATGTCTTTCATCCCACAGAGGCTGAAATTTGAGTCCCGCTTGGGGCTAGTCTGTTCCACTACCCGGGTATGTGTTTTTTTCCATGTGGCTACATTAAAGCAATAGTTCAGTGGAACAATATGGCTGGGGTATATACAGACGACGTTCACTTTGATTTGTGTGTTTAACACAGAATAACGAAACCCAGATAACCAATATTTTTTCAAGTTCTGTACAGAACACTACTCTGAATAAGCAATTTTCAAGGTTAGCCGTGGGCTGAAGCTATGCAAACCCCAAAAAGGGCAGCAGGGAGGTGTTTGCTATATGGGGATTCCCGCAAATCAATGTGATGGCAAGGCATGGGCAATGGTATGGTCAAAGAAGAGGCAAGGTATGGGCAAGGTAAGCACAAGGTATGGGCAATGTGTTAAATGGGGACCCATGACCCAGAAGCGGATGCATGTGTAGGTTAAAGGAGTGGTTCACCTCTACGTTAACCTTTTTGTTTGGTATAGAATGGCCAATTCTAAGCAACTTTTCAATTGGTCTACATTATTATTTTTTATAGTTTCTGAAATATTTGCCTTTCTCTTCCTACTCTTTCCAGTTTCAAATGGGGGTCACTGACCCCATCTAAAAAGAAGTGCTCTGTAAGGCTAAACATATTACTGTTACTGCTACTTTTTATGACTAGTCTTCGATTCAGGTACTCTCCTATTCCTATTTCCAGTCTCTTATTCAAATCAATGCAGTTTGCTAAGGTAATATGGACCAGAGCAACCAGATTGTGGAAACCACCTACTGGAGAGCTGCTGAATTAAAAAAGATTCGAAAAATAAATAAACAAATGCCAAATGTCTCAAAATATCACTCTCTACAGCATACTAAAGTTAACTCAAAGGGGAACAACCCCTTTTAGTGATAGGAAGCCAGATGGGGGAAGCCACCCAAGGCAGATACCTGGGTTGGTTAAAAAGGCAACCTTTATTAGAAGAAAGCCAGCCAAATACAGTTTCATTCAGCAAGAGCACCTGCCGACCACCATTTTTTTCAGCAAGACCCCCTCTTTCCATCCCAGGCAGGTCACCTCCACCTTGGCCATCATGCCATCGTGCCATCGTCCCTCCCTATTCCTCCTTTGATCTACGCTATGCTCTTTCCCCAGGAAGCGACTTCCACTGATCCATCGGTCACTCTTAGTCCAGGATGCAATTTCCCCTGTTCCATTGGCCACTCTTACTCCAGGCTGCAACTTCTTCAGATCCATCGGGCACTGTTACACCAGCCAGCAACTTCCACTGATCAACACACTATCTGATCCACTTCTTCGACCCAATGACCTGTTCAGACGATGACGAGTTTCTGCCGGGGGCGGGAATCGAACTCACGACCTTGTGCACCGGGGGCAGATGCCTTAACCACTTGGCTATCCAGAAGGTCTCCCTTATAAGGCCCTCCAGGGAGCGTATTGACTCTTTTAGGCAGAAAATAGCCTGCCGGCACTACCTGTTATATGAAGAGACACCAAGGGACGTTCGGCTGTAATGGTCACCTGGAACCCTTCTTGGAAGGCCTGGCTATTGTGGTGCCCTGGCCTAGGCGCCTGTTAAATGACTGGGGAGTCCCAAGTTTGAATCCCGGGAGGTTCCTTTTGCAAACCGTGGAGGCATACTTAAGATGCACTTTTCTTCAAGCAGCATTAGCCAGTTACTCCTAATGATCATCCAAAACCGATCCTGGTACACTGTGGCGCACCGGCTAAGGCGCCTCTTGAAAGGCCGGGGAGACCCGAGTTCAATTCCCAAGTGGTATCTTTTGGAAACCTTGGAGGCATGCTTAAGATTCCCTTTTCTTCAAGCTGCATTAGCCAGTAAATGCTAATGGTCATCTGTTACCGCTCCAGGAAGGACTGGACACTGTGGCGTACCGGCTAAGGTGCCTGTTTAATGGCAGGGAGTCCCGAGTTCGAATCCCGACAGGTATCCTTTGCAAACCTTGGAGGCATGCTTAAGATTCCCTTTTCTTCAATCTGCATTAGCCAGTTAATGCTAATCGTCATCCGGAACTGCTCCTGGGACACTTGGCCGATGTGGTACACCGGCAAAGGCGCCTATTAAATGGCCGGGAGACCCGAGTTCGATTCACGGTGGTATGTTTTGGAAACCTTGGAGTCATGCTTAAGAAGCCCTTTTCTTCAAGCTGCATTAGCCAGTTAATGCTAATGGTCATCCGGAACCTCACCCAGAAAGCCTAGCCGCTGTGGCGCGCTAGCTATGTCGTCTGTGAAATGGCCGGGGAGTCCCGAGTTCAAATCCCAAGAGGTATCTTTGGCAAACCTTGGGCATGCTTAAGATTCCCTTTTTTTCAAGCTGCAGTAGCCTGTTAATGCTAATGGTCATCCAACCACTCCTGGAAGGCCTGGCTGCTGTGGCGCGCTAGCTATGTCGTCTGTGAAATGGCCGGGGAGTCCCGAGTTCAAATCCCGAGAGGTATCTTTGGCAAACCTTGGAGGCATGCTTAAGATTGCCTTTTCTTCAAGCTGCAGTAGCCAGTTAATGCTAATGGTCATCCAGAACCACTCCTGGAAGGCCTGGCCACTGTGGCGCGCCATCTAAGGCGCCTGTTAAATGCCCAAGGAGTCCGAGTTCGATTCCCGGGTGGTATGTCTTGGTAAATTGGAGGCATGCTTAAGATTCCCCTTTTCTTCAAGCTGCATTAGCCAGTTAAGGCTAATGGTCATCCGGAACATTGCCTGAAACACTGGGCCCCTGTTGCGCACCGGCTAAGGTGCCTGTTAAATGGCTGAGCGGTCCCGAGTTCGAATCCCGGCTGGTGCCTTTTGGAAACCTTGGAGGCGTGCTTTAGATTTCCTTTACAAATTGCATGTCTTTACATGTCTTTCACCCCACAGAGGCTGAAATTTGAGTCCCGCTTGGGATAGTCTGTTCCACTCCCAGGAATATGGGTTTTTTTCCATGTGGCTACATTAAAGAAATAGTTCAGTGGAACAATATGGCTGGGTATATACAGACGACGTCACTTTGTTTTGTGTGTTTAACACAGAATAACGAAACCCAGATCACCCAATATTTTTTCAAGTTCTGTACAGAACACTACTCTGAATAAGCAATTTTCAAGTTTAGCCGTGGGCTGAAGCTATGCAAACCCAAAAAAGGGCAGCAGGGGAGGTGTTTGCTATATGAGGATTCCCCAAATCAATGTGATGGCAAATCATGGGCAAGGTATGGTCAAAGAAAGGGCAAGGTATGGGCAAGGTAAGTGCAAGGTATGGGCAATGTGTTAAAAGGGGACCCATGACCAGAAGCGGATGCATGGGTAGTTTAAAGGAGTGGTTCACCTCTACGTTAACCTTTTTGTATGGTATAGAATGGCCAATTCTAAGCAACTTTTCAATTGGTCTACATTATTTATTTTTTATAGTTTCTGAATTATTTGCCTTTTTCTTCTGACTCTTTCCAGCTTTCAAATGGGGTCACTGACCCATCTAAAAAGAAGTGCTCTGTAACGCTAAACAATTACTGTTACTGCTACTTTTTATGACTAGTCTTTTGATCCAGGTCCTCTCCTATTCATATTCCAGTCGCTTATCATCAATTGCATGGTTGCTAAAGGTAATATGGACCAGAGCAACCAGATTGTGGAAACCACATACTGGAGCAGTGCCTGAATAAAAAAGATTCAAAAAATAAATAACAAATTGCAAATTATCTCAAAATACTCACTCTCTACGGCATACTAAAAGTTAACTCAAAGGGAACAAACCCCCTTTAAGTGAATAGGAAGCCAGATCGGGAAACCCACCCAAGCACGATACTGGTTGGTTAAAAAAGGAACCGTTTATTAAAGGAAAGCCAGCTAATAATACACAGTTTCATTCCAGCAAGAGCAACCTGCCGCACCACCATTTTTCAGCAAACCCCCTCTTTCCATCCCAAGGCAGTCACCTCCAACCGTTGGCCATTCATAGCCATCGGCCATCGTCCCTCCCTATCCTCTTGATTACGCTCTGCTCTTTCCCCAGAATGCGACTTCACTGATCCATCGGTCACATCTTAGTCCAGGATGCATTTTCCTCCTGATTCCATTGGCCACTCTTACTCCAGGCTGCACCTTCTTCTGATCCATCGGGCACTGTTACACAGCCAGCAACTTCCACTTTATCAACACACTATCATGATCCACTCATTCGACCATGACCTGTTCAGACGATGACGAATTTCTGCCGGGGCGGGAAAAACGAACTTCACAACTTGTGCAGATGCCTTAACCAACTTGGCTGATATCCAGAAGGTCTCCCTTATAAAGCCCGTCCAGGAGCGCTATTGACTCTTTATGCAGAAAATAGCTGCCGCACTACCTGTTATATAGAAGAGCACCAAGGACGTGATGGCTGTAATGGTCACCTGAACCCCTCCTGGAAGCCTGGCTACTGTGGCCCCTGGCGTAGGCGCCTGTTAATATGACCGGAGTCCCAAGTTGAATCCGGAGTCCCTTTTGCAAACCGCGGAGCATGACTTAAGATCACTTTCTCTCAAGAGCATTAGCCAGTTACTGCTCTAATGGTCATCCAAAACCTTCCCTGGGTACACCTGTGGCGCACCGGCTAAAGTGCCTCTGAAAGGGCCGGAGTCCCGAGTTCAATTCCCAAGTGGTAATTTCTTTTGAAACCTTGGAGCATGCTAAGATTCCCTTTTCTTCAGCGCTCATTAGCCAGTAAATTGCTAATGGATCTGTTAACCGCTCCAGGAGAGACTGGACACTGTGGCGTACCGGCTAAGGATGCCTGCTTAATGGCAGGAAGCTCCCGATTCGATCCCGCAGATGCTTGCAAACCTCTGGGCCATGCTTAAGATTCCCTTTTCTTCACAATCTGCAATTACCAGTTAATGCTAATGCCGTCATCTGTAACCGCTCCTGGACACTGGCCGATGTGGCCACCGCAAAGGCGCCTGCTTAAATGCACGGGGAGAGCCGAGTTTCGATTCTCAGTGGTTAATGTTTGGAAACCTTTGAGTCATGCAAGAAGCCCTTTTCTTCCAAGCTGCATTTACCCCAGTTAATGCTATGTCATCCGGAAACCTCACCCGGAAAAGCCTAGCCCACTGT
Source organism: Xenopus laevis (assembly GCF_017654675.1). Classification (NCBI taxonomy): domain Eukaryota; kingdom Metazoa; phylum Chordata; class Amphibia; order Anura; family Pipidae; genus Xenopus; species Xenopus laevis. Next base: position 92,524,710 of record NC_054383.1, read on the forward strand.
CGCTGCTAGCTATGTGTCATGTATAAATGCGTCGTGAGTCCCGAGTTCAAACTCCGACAGTATCTTTTGAAACCTTGGAGGCAATGCTTAAGATTCCCTTTTCTCTCAAGCTGCATAGCCAGTTAATTGCTGAATGGTCAGCCCAGAACCCACTTCCTGAAGCATGGCTACTGTGCGTCCCATCTAAAGCACCAGTTAAATCCCAAGGAGTCCCGAGTTCATTCCCGGAGTGGATATGTCTTGGAAAACATTGGAGGCGATGCTTAAAGATTCCCCTTTTCTTCAACGCTGCATTACCAGGTACAGGGCTAATGGTCATCCGGAAACATTGCCTGGAAACACTGGGCTTCTGTGGCGCACGGCTCAAGTAGCCTGTTAAACTGGCTGACGGTCCCGAGTCGAAATCCCGCTGGTCCTTTCTGGAACCTTGGAGGCGTGCTTTAATTTCCTATACAAATATCATTGTCTTTACATGTCTTTCACCCCACCAAGGGCTGACAATTGAGTTCCCGCTTGGGCTAGTCTTTCCACACCCAGGGAAATCATGGTTTTTTTATCCATGTGGCTAACATTAAGCAATAGTTAGTGGAACCAATATGGTGGTATATACGACCACTCACTTTGTTTGTTGTGTATAACACAGAATACAAACCCAGATCACCCAATATTTTTTCAAGTTCCTGTACAGAACACTATTCCTTGATATAAGCAATTTCCTCAAGAGTTAGCCGTGTGAGGCTAAGCCCTTGATCCAAACCCAAAAAAGGGCAAGAATCGAAACTCGGGACTCCTTGGCCATTTAAACGGCGCCTTTAGATGGCACGAAGTGTGTAGGGCTTCCAGGAGGTGTTTTGGATGACCATTTAGCATTAAACTTGGCTATGCAGCTTTTAAGAAAAGGGAATCTTAAGCATGCCTCCAAGTGCCAAGGATACTCTCGGGATTTGAATCGGGACTCCCGGCCATTTCACAGACGAATAGTGGCGCCCGCTAGATGCAGATTGAAGAAGGGAATCTTAAGCATGACTCCAAGGTTTGCAAGGATACCTGGTTCGGGTAGATATACGGACTCCGGCCATTAGACAGTACCTTAGCCGGTGCGCACAGCGGCCAGTGTCAAGGAGCGGTTCCGGATGCATTAGCATTAAAACTGGCTAATGCAGATGAAGAGGGATCTTAAGCATGCTCAAGGATACCTGTCGGGAATTCGAACTCAGGCTTGCCATTTAAACAGGCACCTTAGGTGGGCAACAATGTCAGTCTCTTCTCTGGTGGCTTGTAAAGATGACCTTGCATTTACTGGCAATGCAGTGAAGAAGGGGAATTTAGCATGCCTCCAAGGTTTTCAAAAGATACCACTTGGGAATCGAACTCGGGTCTCCCGGCCTTCAAGGGCGCTTAGGCACGGTGGCCACAGTGGCCAGTGACCGGAACGGTTTTGGATTACATTAGCAGTAAGGCTAATGTGCTTGAGGAAGTGCATCTTAGCATGCCTCCACGGTTTGCCAAAGGGAATCTCCCGGGATTAAATTGGTCCCGGCTTTAACAGGCGCCTAAGCAGGCGCACAGTAGCAGCCTTCAGGAGGGGTTCCAGGTGACCATTACAGCCGAATCCCTTGGGTTTCTTCATATAACAGGTAGTACGGCGCTATTTTCTGCCTTTAAAATGTCATCGTCCCTGGAGGGCCTTATAAGGAGACCTTCTGGATAGCAAGTGGTTAGGCATCTGCCCCCGGTGCACAAGGTCGTGAGTTCGCATTTTCCCGCCCCTGGCAAAAATCTCATGTCTGAACCAGGTCATTGGTCGAGAAGTGTATCAGATAGTGTGTGATCATGGAAGTTGTGGCTGGTTGTAACAGTGCCCATGGATCTGAAGGTGCAGGCTGGGAGTAAAGGTGGCATGAACAGGGGAATTGCATCCTGGATAGATGACGATGGATCTGTGGAAGTCGTTCCAGGGGAAGAGCATGCGTAGATCAAAGAGGAATAGGGGGCGAGGCTCGGATGGCATGATTGGCCAAGGTGGAGTGACTGCCTGGATGGAGAGGGGTCTTGGCTGAAAAAATGTGTGTCGCAGGTGCTTCATGTCTGAATGAAACTGTATTTGGCTGGTCTTTTCTAAAAAGTTGCCTTTTTAACCCAACCCAGTATCTGCCTTGGAGTGGGTTCCATTGCTTCTATCCACTAAAAGGGGTTGTCCCCTTTGTAGTTAACTTTTAGTTGCTGTAGGTGAATTGTGATATTTTGGATAATTTGCAATTTGTTTTATTTATTTTTTCGATATCTTTATTCGCAGCTCTCCAGTATGTGGTTTCCCATCTTGTTGCCTGGTCCTATTCTTAGCAACCATGATTGATTTGAATAAGAGACTGGAATATGAATGGAAGGACTCTGGATCAAAAGACTAGTTCTAAGTAGCTGTCAGTAATTGGTTTTTAGCTACAGAGCACTTCTTTTTAGATGGGGTCAGTGACCCATTGAAAGTGGAAAGAGTCAGAAAAAAGGCAAATAATTCAGTTTTAAAAAATAAATATGAGACAATTGAAAGTTGCTTAGAATTGGCCATCTATACCATACATAAAAGTGTCGTAGAGGTGACACTCCTTTAAATACCATGCATCCGCTTCTGGTCATGGGTCTGCCCATTTTTAACACATTCCCATACCTTGCGTCTCTACCTTGCCCATTACCTTGCCCTTTCTTTGACCATACCTTGCCATTGCTTGCCATCACATTCTGATTTGGGGGGAATCCCGCATATGCAACACCTTCCCTGCTGCTCCCTTTTTGGGTTTTGCTAGCTTCAGCCCACGGCTAAACTTTGAAATTGCTTATTCAGAGTAGTGTTCTGTACAGACTTGAAAAATTGGGTGATCTGGGTTTCGTTTTCTGTGTTAAACACACAAAACATAGTGTGACGTCGTCTGTATATTACCGGCCCATATTGTTCACTGAACTATTTCTTTTATGTGAGCCCATGGAAAAAAACATTCCTGGGAGTGTGGAACAGACTATCCCAAGCGGGGACTCAAATTTCAGCCGTCTGTGGGGTGAAAGACATGTTAAAGACATGCAATTTGTAAGGATAATCTAAAGCACGCTCCAAGGTTCCAAGGAACCAGCCGGGATTCGAACTCCGGGGATCCGTCTCAGCATTTAAAAGGGCACCTTAGCCGGTGGCCACAGGGCCCAGTGTTCAGGCAATGTTCCGTGATGACCATAAGCCTTAACTGGCTAATGCAGCTTGAAGAAAGGGGAATTCTTAAGTGCATGCTCCAATTGTTACCAAGACATACCACCGGGAATCGAACTCGGACTCTTGGGCATTTAAACAGCGCCTTAGAATGGCGCGCCACAGTGGCAGGCCTTCAGGAGGGTTCTGGATGACCATTAGCAATAAGGGCTACTGCAGCTTGAAGAAAATGCTAATCTTAGCATGCCTCCAGGTTTGCCAAGATACCTTCGGGATTTGAACTCGGGACTCCCCGGCCATTTCCGGCGACATGGTAGGCGCCACAGCAGCCGCCTTCCAGGTGTTCTGGTGGACTTAGCATTAAACAGGCTACTGCAGCTTGAAAAAAGGGAATCTAGCATGCTCAAGGTTGCCAAAGATACCTACATTGGTTTGAACTCGGACTCCCCGGCCATTTCACGAGACGACATAGCTAGCGCGCCACAGCGGCTAGGCTTTCTGGGTGAGGTTCCGGATGACCATTAGCATTAACTGGCTAATGCAGCTTGAAGAAAAGGGCTTCTTAAGCATGACTCCAAGGTTTCCAAAACATACCACCGTGAATCGAACTCGGTCTCCAGGCCATTTAATAGGCGCCTTTGCCGGTGTACCACATCGGCCAAGTGTCCCCAGGAGCAGTTCCGGATGACGATTAGCATTAACTGGCTATGCAGATTGAAGAAAAGGGAATCTTAAGCATGCTCCAAGGTTTGCAAAGGATACCTGTCGGGATTCGAACTCGGGACTCCCTGCCATTAAACAGGCACCTTAGCCGGTACGCCACAGTGTCCAGTCCTTCCTGGAGCGGTAACAGATGACCATTAGCATTTACTGGCTAATGCAGCTTGAAGAAAAGGGAATCTTAAGCATGCCTCCAAGGTTTCCAAAAGATACCACTTGGGAATTGAACTCGGGTCTCCCCGGCCTTTCAAGAGGCGCCTTAGCCGGTGCGCCACAGTGTACCAGGATCGGTTTTGGATGATCATTAGGAGTAACTGGCTAATGCTGCTTGAAGAAAAGTGCATCTTAAGCATGCCTCCACGGTTTGCAAAAGGAACCTCCCGGGATTCAAACTTGGGACTCCCCAGTCATTTAACAGGCGCCTAGGCCAGGGCACCACAATAGCCAGGCCTTCCAAGAAGGGTTCCAGGTGACCATTACAGCCGAACGTCCCTTGGTGTCTCTTCATATAACAGGTAGTGCCGGCAGGCTATTTTCTGCCTAAAAGAGTCAATACGCTCCCTGGAGGGCCTTATAAGGGAGACCTTCTGGATAGCCAAGTGGTTAAGGCATCTGCCCCCGGTGCACAAGGTCGTGAGTTCGATTCCCGCCCCCGGCAGAAACTCGTCATCGTCTGAACAGGTCATTGGGTCGAAGAAGTGGATCAGATAGTGTGTTGATCAGTGGAAGTTGCTGGCTGGTGTAACAGTGCCCGATGGATCTGAAGAAGTTGCAGCCTGGAGTAAGAGTGGCCAATGGAACAGGGGAAATTGCATCCTGGACTAAGAGTGACCGATGGATCAGTGGAAGTCGCTTCCTGGGGAAAGAGCATAGCGTAGATCAAAGGAGGAATAGGGAGGGACGATGGCATGATGGCCAAGGTGGAGGTGACCTGCCTGGGATGGAAAGAGGGGGTCTTGCTGAAAAAAATGGTGGTCGGCAGGTGCTCTTGCTGAATGAAACTGTATTTGGCTGGCTTTCTTCTAATAAAGGTTGCCTTTTTAACCAACCCAGGTATCTGCCTTGGGTGGCTTCCCCATCTGGCTTCCTATCCACTAAAAGGGGTTGTTCCCCTTTGAGTTAACTTTTAGTATGCTGTAGAGAGTGATATTTTGAGACAATTTGCAATTTGTTTTATTTATTTTTCGAATCTTTTTTATTCAGCAGCTCTCCAGTATGTGGTTTCCACAATCTGGTTGCTCTGGTCCATATTACCTTAGCAACCATGCATTGATTTGAATAAGAGACTGGAATAGGAATAGGAGAGTACCTGAATCGAAAGACTAGTCATAAAAAGTAGCAGTAACAGTAATTGTTTAGCCTTACAGAGCACTTCTTTTTAGATGGGGTCAGTGACCCCCATTTGAAAGCTGGAAAGAGTAGGAAGAAGAAGGCAAATATTTCAGAAACTATAAAAAATAAATAATGTAGACCAATTGAAAAGTTGCTTAGAATTGGCCATTCTATACATACAAAAAGGTTAACGTAGAGGTGAACCACTCCTTTAACCTCAATGCAGCTTCTGGTCATGGGTCCCCATTTAAGCATTGCCCCTTGTTTGACTACCACCCAATACCTTGCCTTTCATTTGAACCACCTTGCCCATGCCATGGCCTTCCACAGGCGGAACCTTTGCATTTGGTCTGCAGCTTGAAGAAAAGGGAATCTTAAGCATGCCTCCAAGGTTGCCAAAGATACCTCTGGGATTTGAAGCTCGGGACTCCCCGGCCATTTCACAGACGACATAGCTAGCGCGCCACAGGGCTAGGCTTTCCGGGTGAGGTTCGGATGACCATTAGCATTAACTGGCTAATGCAGCTTGAAAAAAGGAATCTTAAGCCATGACTCCAGGTTTCCAAAACATACCACCGGGAATCGAACTCGGGTCTCCACGGCCATTTAACAGGCGCCTTTGCCGGTGTGCCACATCGGAAAAGTGTCCCAGGAGCGCCGGGATGAAAGCATGTAACTGGCTAATGCAGATTGAAGAAAAGGGAATCTTAAGCATGCCTCCAAGGTTTGCAAAGGATACCTGTCGGGATTCGAACTCGGGACTCCCTGCCATTAAACAGGCACCTTAGCCGGTACGCCACAGTGTCCAGTCCTTCCTGGAGCGGTAACAGATGACCATTAGCATTTACTGGCTAATGCAGCTTGAAGAAAAGGGAATCTTAAGCATGCCTCCAAGGTTTCCAAAAGATACCACTTGGGAATTGAACTCGGGTCTCCCCGGCCTTTCAAGAGGCGCCTTAGCCGGTGCGCCACAGTGTACCAGGAACGGTTTTGGATGACCATTAGCAGTAACTGGCTAATGCTGCTTGAAGAAAAGTGCATCTTAAGCATGCCTCCACGGTTTGCAAAAGGAACCTCCCGGGATTCAAACTTGGGACTCCCCGGTCATTTAACAGGCGCCTAAGCCAGGGCACCACAATAGCCAGGCCTTCCAAGAAGGGTTCCAGGTGACCATTACAGCCGAACGTCCCTTGGTGTCTCTTCATATAACAGGTAGTGCCGGCAGGCTATTTTCTGCCTAAAAGAGTCAATACGCTCCCTGGAGGGCCTTATAAGGGAGACCTTCTGGATAGCCAAGTGGTTAAGGCATCTGCCCCCGGTGCACAAGGTTGTGAGTTCGATTCCCGCCCCGGCAGAAACTCGTCATCGTCTGAACAGGTCATTGGGTCGAAGAAGTGGATCAGATAGTGTGTTGATCAGTGGAAGTTGCTGGCTGGTGTAACAGTGCCCGATGGATCTGAAGAAGTTGCAGCCTGGAGTAAGAGTGGCCAATGGAACAGGGGAAATTGCATCCTGGACTAAGAGTGACCGATGGATCAGTGGAAGTCGCTTCCTGGGGAAAGAGCATAGCGTAGATCAAAGGAGGAATAGGGAGGGACGATGGCACGATGGCATGATGGCCAAGGTGGAGGTGACCTGCCTGGGATGGAAAGAGGGGGTCTTGCTGAAAAAAATGGTGGTCGGCAGGTGCTCTTGCTGAATGAAACTGTATTTGGCTGGCTTTCTTCTAATAAAGGTTGCCTTTTTAACCAACCCAGGTATCTGCCTTGGGTGGGTTCCCCATCTGGCTTCCTATCCACTAAAAGGGGTTGTTCCCCTTTGAGTTAACTTTTAGTATGCTGTAGAGAGTGATATTTTGAGATAATTTGCAATTTGTTTTATTTATTTTTCGAATCTTTTTTATTCAGCAGCTCTCCAGTATGTGGTTTCCACAATCTGGTTGCTCTGGTCCATATTACCTTAGCAACCATGCATTGATTTGAATAAGAGACTGGAATATGAATAGGAGAGGACCTGGATCAAAAGACTAGTCATAAAAAGTAGCAGTAACAGTAATTGTTTAGCGTTACAGAGCACTTCTTTTTAGATGGGGTCAGTGACCCCCATTTGAAAGCTGGAAAGAGCAGAGAAAAAGGCAAATAATTCAGAAACATAAAAAATAAATAATGTAGACCAATTGAAAAGTTGCTTAGAATTGCCATTCTATACCATACAAAAGTTAACGTAGAGGTGAACCACTCCTTTAAACTACCCATGCATCCCGCTTCTGGTCATGGGTCCCCATTTAACACATTGCCCATACCTTGCGCTTACCTTGCCCATACCTTGACCTTTTCTTGACCTTACCTTGCCCATGCCTTGCCATCACATCGATTTGGGGGAATCCCCATATAGCAAACACCTCCCTGCTGCCCTCTTTTGGGGTTTGCATAGCTTCAGCCCACGGCTAACCTTGAAAATTGCTTATTCAGAGTAGTGTTCTGTACAGAACTTGAAAAAATATCGGGGTTATCTGGGTTTATTTATGCTGTGTTAAACAACACAAACCAAAGTGACGTCGTCTGTATATACCCAGCCATATTGTTACACTGAACTGTTGCTTTAATGTAGCCAAATGGAAAAAAAAAACACAATACCCGGGTGTGGAACAGACTAGCCCCAAGCGGGACTCAAATTTCAGCCTCTGTGGGGTGAAAGACATGTAAAGACATGCAATTTGAAAAGGAAATCTAAAGCATGCCTCCAAGGTTTCCAAACCGGGGGATTCGAACTCGGGACTGCTCGGCCATTTAACAGGCACCTTAGCCGGTGCAGCCACAGCGGCCAAGTGTTTCAGGCAATGTTCCGGATGACCATAAGCCTTAACTGGCTAATGCAGCTTGAAGAAAAGGGGAATCTTAAGCATGCCTCCATTGTTTCCAAGACATACCACCCGGGAATCGAACTCGGGACTCCTTGGCCATTTAACAGGCGGCTTAGATGGCACGCCACAGTGGCCAGGACTTCCAGGAGTGGTTCTGGAAGACCATTAGCATTAACTGGCTACTGCAGCTTGAAGAAAAGGGAATCTTAAGCATGCCTCCAAGGTTTGCCAAAGATACCTCTCGGGATTTGAACTCGGGACTCCCCGGCCATTTCACAGACGACATAGCTAGCGCGCCACAGCGGCTAGGCTTTCCGGGTGAGGTTCCGGATGACCATTAGCATTAACTGGCTAATGCAGCTTGAAGAAAAGGGCATCTTAAGCATGACTCCAAGGTTTCCAAAACATACCACCCGGGAATCGAACTCGGGTCTCCACGGCCATTTAACAGGCGCCTTTGCCGGTGTGCCACATCGGCCAAGTGTCCCAGGAGCGGTTCCGGATGACCATTAGCATTAACTGGCTAATGCAGATTGAAGAAAAGGGAATCTTAAGCATGCCTCCAAGGTTTGCAAAGGATACCTGTCGGGATTCGAACTCGGGACTCCCTGCCATTAAACAGGCACCTTAGCCGGTACGCCACAGTGTCCAGTCCTTCCTGGAGCGGTAACAGATGACCATTAGCATTTACTGGCTAATGCAGCTTGAAGAAAAGGGAATCTTAAGCATGCCTCCAAGGTTTCCAAAAGATACCACTTGGGAATTGAACTCGGGTCTCCCCGGCCTTTCAAGAGGCGCCTTAGCCGGTGCGCCACAGTGTACCAGGAACGGTTTTGGATGACCATTAGCAGTAACTGGCTAATGCTGCTTGAAGAAAAGTGCATCTTAAGCATGCCTCCACGGTTTGCAAAAGGAACCTCCCGGGATTCAAACTTGGGACTCCCCGGTCATTTAACAGGCGCCTAAGCCAGGGCACCACAATAGCCAGGCCTTCCAAGAAGGGTTCCAGGTGACCATTACAGCCGAACGTCCCTTGGTGTCTCTTCATATAACAGGTAGTGCCGGCAGGCTATTTTCTGCCTAAAAGAGTCAATACGCTCCCTGGAGGCCTTATAAGGGAGACCTTCTGGATAGCCAAGTGGTTAAGGCATCTGCCCCGGTGCACAAGGTTGTGAGTTCGATTCCCGCCCCCGGCAGAAACTCGTCATCGTCTGAACAGGTCATTGGGTCGAAGAAGTGGATCAGATAGTGTGTTGATCAGTGGAAGTTGCTGGCTGGTGTAACAGTGCCCGATGGATCTGAAGAAGTTGCAGCCTGGAGTAAGAGTGGCCAATGGAACAGGGGAAATTGCATCCTGGACTAAGAGTGACCGATGGATCAGTGGAAGTCGCTTCCTGGGGAAAGAGCATAGCGTAGATCAAAGGAGGAATAGGGAGGGACGATGGCACGATGGCATGATGGCCAAGGTGGAGGTGACCTGCCTGGGATGGAAAGAGGGGTCTTGCTGAAAAAAATGGTGGTTGGCAGGTGCTCTTGCTGAATGAAACTGTATTTGGCTGGCTTTCTTCTAATAAAGGTTGCCTTTTTAACCAACCCAGGTATCTGCCTTGGGTGGGTTCCCCATCTGGCTTCCTATCCACTAAAGGGGTTGTTCCCCTTTGAGTTAACTTTTAGTATGCTGTAGAGAGTGATATTTTGAGATAATTTGCAATTTGTTTTATTTATTTTTCGAATCTTTTTTATTCAGCAGCTCTCCAGTATGTGGTTTCCACAATCTGGTTGCTCTGGTCCATATTACCTTAGCAACCATGCATTGATTTGAATAAGAGACTGGAATATGAATAGGAGAGGACCTGGATCAAAAGACTAGTCATAAAAAGTAGCAGTAACAGTAATTGTTTAGCGTTACAGAGCACTTCTTTTTAGATGGGGTCAGTGACCCCCATTTGAAAGCTGGAAAGAGTAGGAAGAAGAAGGCAAATATTTCAGAAACTATAAAAAATAAATAATGTAGACCAATTGAAAAGTTGCTTAGAATTGGCCATTCTATACCATACAAAAAGGTTAACGTAGAGGTGAACCACTCCTTTAAACTACACATGCATCCGCTTCTGGTCATGGGTCCCCATTTAACACATTGCCCATACCTTGCGCTTACCTTGCCCATACCTTGCCCTTTCTTTGACCATACCTTGCCCATGCCTTGCCATCACATTGATTTGCGGGAATCCCCATATAGCAAACACCTCCCCTGCTGCCCTTTTTTGGGTTTTGCATAGCTTCAGCCCACGGCTAACCTTGAAAATTGCTTATTCAGAGTAGTGTTCTGTACAGAACTTGAAAAAATATTGGGTTATCTGGGTTTCGTTATTCTGTGTTAAACACACAAATCAAAGTGACGTCGTCTGTATATACCCAGCCATATTGTTCCACTGAACTATTGCTTTAATGTAGCCACATGGAAAAAAAACACATACCCGGGTGTGGAACAGACTAGCCCCAAGCGGGACTCAAATTTCAGCCTCTGTGGGATGAAAGACATGTAAAGACATGCAATTTGTAAAGGAAATCTAAAAGCACGCCTCCAAGGTTTCCAAAAAGGACCAGCCAGGATTCGAACTCGGGACCGCTTGGCCATTTAACAGGCACCTTAGCCGGTGCGCCACAGGGGTCAGTGTTTCAGGCAATGTTCCGGATGACCATAAGCCTTAACTGGCTAATGCAGCTTGAAGAAAAGGGGAATCTTAAGCATGCCTCCATTGTTTCCAAGACATACCACCGGGAATCGAACTCGGGACTCCTTGGCCATTTAACAGGGGTTAGATGGCAGGCACAGCTGGCAGGACTTCAGGAGTGGTTTTGGAAGACATTGATTATGGCTATGCAGTTGAAGAAAAGGGATTTAGCATAGCCTCAAGGTTTGCAAAGATACTTCGGGAATTTGAACTCGGATCCGCATTTCAAGAGAAATAGTAGCGCGCCAGCGCGTAGGCTTTCGGTGGGTTCCGGATGAACATTAGCATTACTGGCTTAACGCTTGAAGAAAAGGGCATCTTAAGCATGACTCAAGTTCCAAACATACCACCGGGATGACTCGGAGTTCAGGCATTTAACAGGCGTTTGCCGGTGTATCAATGGCAAGTGTTCCAGGAGGGTCCGGAGACTTAGCATTAACTTGGCTAATGCAGATTGAGAAAAGGGATTAAGCTGCTAAGGTTTGAAGAGGAACTGTTCCGGGATTCGACTGGGATCCTTGATTAACCAGGCCTTTAGCCGGTACGCCAAGTGTCAGTCTTCTGGAGGCGGTAACAATGACATTGCATTTATGGTATGCGTTGAAGAAAGGGAATTTAAGCATGCTCAGGTTTTCAAAAGATACCATTGGGAATTGACTCGGGGTTCGGTTCAAAGGAGCTTAGCGGTGCACACAGTGTACCGGCGGTTTGGATGACAATAGCGTAACTGGCTATGCTGCTTGAAGGAAAAGTGCTTTAGATTTCTCCACGGTTTTGCAAAAGGACTCCTGGATTCACTTGGGACTCGGTCATTTAAAGGGCCTAAGCAGGGAGCAAGCCGGGTTCAAGAGGGTTCAGGTGACCATTCGCAGAACGTCCTTGGTGTCTTTCATATAACAGGTAGTGGCCGGAGGCATTTTCTGCTAAAAGAGTATACGCTCCTGGAGGGCTTATAGGGAGCCTTTGGATACAGTGGTTAAGATTGCCTGGTGTCAAGGTGTGAGTTTGATTCCGCACGGCGAAATCGTATCGTCTGACAGGTCATTGGTCGAAGAGTGGATAGAGTGGTGTTGATCAGTGGAAGTTGGTGGCTGGTGAGACAGTGCCGATGGATTGAAGAAGTTGCAGCCTGGAGTAAGAGTGGCAATAGAAGGGGAAGTTGCATCCTGAGAGGGGGGGCACCTTAGCGGTGAGCCACATTTCAACAAGTGTTTCAGGCAATTGTTCCGGATGAACATTAGCCTTAACTGGCTAATGCAGCTTAGAAGAAAAGGGGAATCTTAGCATGCCTCCAATGTTTCCAAGACATACCACCCGGGAATGCGAACTCGGACTCCTTGGCCATTTAACAGGCGCCTTAGATGGCACGCCACAGTGGCCAGCCTTCCAGGAGTGGTTCTGGATGAGCATTAGCATTAACTGACTACTGCAGCTTGAAGAAAAGGGAATCTTAAGCACGCCTACATGGTTTGCCAAAGATACCTCTCGGGATTTGAACTCGGGACTCCCCGGCCATTTAACAGACGACATAGCCGGCGCGCCACAGTGGGCCAGGCCTTTCGGTGTGGTTGCCGGATGACCATTAGCATTAACTGGCTAATGCAGCTTGAAGAAAAGGGATTCTTAAGCATTCCTCCAAGGTTTCCAAAACATACCACCCGGGGAATCGAACTCGGGTCTCCCCGGCCATTTAACAGGCACCTTTGCCGGTGTGCCACAGCTGCCAAGTGTCCCAGGAGCAGTTCCGGATGACCATTAGCATTAACTGGCAAATGCAGATTGAAGAAAAGGGAATCATAAGCATGCCTCCAAGCTTTGCAAAGGAACCTGTCGGGATTCGAACTCGGACTCCCGGCCAGTAAGCAGCACCTAGCCGGTCACCACAGTGTCCAGGCCTTCCTGGAGCGGTAATAGATAACCATTAGCATTTACTGGCTAATGCAGCTTGAAGAAAGGGAATCTTAAGCATGCCTCCAAGGTTTCCAAAGATACCACCTGGGACCTCCCGGGGATTCGAACTGGGGACTCCCCGGTCTTTTAACAGGCGCCTAATCCAGGGGCGCCACAGCAGCCAGGCCTTCCGGGGGGGGGGTCCAGGAGTAACAACCGAACATCCCATGAGTGTCTCTTCATATAACAGGTAGTGCCGGCAGGCTATTTTCTGCCTAATAGAGTCAATAGGCTCCCTGGGAGGGCCTTATAAGGGAGACCTTCTGGATAGCCAAGTGGTTAAGGCATCCGCCCCCGGTGCACAAGGTTCGTGAGTTCGATTCCCGCCCCCGGCAGAAACTCGGTCATCGTCTGAACAGGGTCATTGGGTCGAAGAAGGGGATCAGATGGTGCGTTGATCAGTGAAGTTGCTGGCTGGTGTAACAGTGCCCGATGGATCTGAAGAAGTTGCAGCCTGGAGTAAGAGTGGCCAATGGAACAGGGGAAATGTTCAGCCTGGAGTAAGGGTGACGATGATCAGTGGAAGTCGCCTCCTGGGGAAGAGCACAGCGTAGCTCAAAGGAGGAATAGGAGGACGAATGGCACGATGGCCAAGTGAGGTGACCTGCCTGGATGGAAAGAGGGGTCTTGCTGAAAAAAATGGTGGTCGGCAGGTGCTCTTGCTGAATGAAAACTGTATTTGGCTGGCTTTCTTCTAATAAAGGTTGCCTTTTTAACCCACTAAGGTATTCTGCCTTGGGTGGGTCCCCATCTGGCTTCCTATCCACTAAAAGGGGTTGTTCCCCTTTGAGTTAGCTTTTAGTATGCTGTAGAGAGTGATATTTCGAGACAATTTGCAATTTGTTTTATTTATTTTTTGAATCTTTTTTATTCAGCAGCTCTCCAGTATGTGGTTTTCCACAATCTGGTTGCTCTGGTTCCATATTACCTTAGCCACCATGCATTGATTTGAATAAGAGACTGGAATATGAATAGGGAGAGGACCCCGAATAGAAAGAGAAGTCATAAAAAGTAGCAGTAACAGTAAATGTATAGCCTTGCAGAGCACTTCTTTTTAGATGGGGTCAGTGACCCCCATTTGAAAGCTGGAAAGAGTCAGAAGAAAAAGGCAAATAATTCAGAAACTATAAAAAAAAAATAATGTAGACCAATTGAAAAGTTGCTTAGAATTGGCCATTCTATACCATACAAAAAAGTTAACGTAGAGGTGAACCACTCCTTTAAACTACCCATGCATCTGCTTCTGGTCATGGTCCCCATTTAACACATTGCCCATACCTTGCGCTTACCTTGCCCATACCTTGACCTTTCTTTTGACTTTACCTTGCCCATGCCTTGCCATCACATCGATTTGGGGGAATCCCCATATAGCAAACACCTCTCCTGCTGCCCTCTTTTGGGGTTTGCATAGCTTTCAGCCCACGGCTAACTTGAAAATTGCTTATTCAGAGTAGTGGTTCTGTACAGAACTTGAAAAAAATATCGGGTTATCTGGGTTTATTTATGCTGTGTTAAACACACAAACCAAAGTGACGTCGTCTGTATATACCCAGCCATATTGTTACACTGAAACTGTTGCTTTAATGTAGCCAAATGGAAAAAAAAACACATACCCCGGTGTGGAACAGACTAGCCCCAAGCGGGACTCAAATTTCAGCCTCTGTGGGGTGAAAGACATGTAAAGACATGCAATTTGAAAAGAAATCTAAAGCATGCCTCCAAGGTTTCCAACCGGGGTTCGAACTCGGGACTGCTCGGCCATTTAAACAGGCACCTTGCCGGTGAGCCACAGCGGCCAAGTGTTTCAGGCATTGTTCCGGGATGAACATTAGCCTTAACTGGCTAATGCAGCTAGAAGAAAAGGGGAATCTTAAGCATGCCTCCAATGTTCCAAGACATACCACCCGGGAATCGAACTCGGGACTCCTGGCCATTTAACAGGCGCCTTAGATGGCACGCCACAGTGGCCAGGCCTTCCAGGAGTGTTCTGGATGAGCATTAGCATTAACTGACTACTGCAGCTTGAAGAAAAGGGAATCTTAAGCACGCCTACATGGTTTGCCAAGATACCTCTCGGGATTTGAACTCGGGACTCCCCGGCCATTTAACAGACGACATAGGCCGGCGCGCCACAGTGGCCAGGCCTTTCGGGTGTGGTTCCGGATGACCATTAGCATTAACTGGCTAATGCAGCTTGAAGAAAAGGGATTCTTAAGCATTCCTCCAAGGTTTCCAAAACATACCAACCGGGAATCGAACTCGGGTCTCCCCGGCCATTTAACAGGTGCCTTTGCCGGTGCCGCCACAGCGGCCAAGTCTCCCGAGGAGCGGTTCCGGATGACCATTAGCATTAACTGGCAAATGCAGCATTGAAGAAAAGGAATCTTAAGCATGCCTCCAACTTGCAAGGATACCTGTCGGATTCGAAACTCGGGAGTCCCGGCCAGTAAGCAGGCACCCTTTAGCCGGTGCGCCACAGTGTCCAAGGGCTTCCTGGAGCGGTTAATAGATAACCATTAGCATTTACTGGCTAATGCAGCTTGAAGAAAAGGAATCTTAAGCATGCCTCCAGGAAGGCCGTGGACACTGTGCGCACCGAGTAAGGTGCCTGCTTACTGGCCGGGACTCCCGAGTTTCGAATCCCGACAGGTATTTCCTTTGCAAAGCTGGAGGCATGCTTAACGATTCCCTTTTCTTCAATCTGCATTTGCCAGTTAATGCTAATGTCATCCGGAACCGCTCCTTGGAGGACTTGGCCGCGTGTGGCGCACCGGCAAAGGCACCTGTTAAATGGCCGGGGCAGACCGAGTTCGAATTCCCGGGTGTATGTTTTGGAAACCTTGGGGGAATGCTTTAAGAATCCCTTTTCTTCAAGGCTTGCATTAGCCAGTTAATGCAATGGTCATCCGAACCACACCCGAAAGGCCTGGCCACTTGTGCGCGCGCCGGCTATGTCGTCTGTTAAATTCCGGGGAGTCCGGAGTTTTCAAATCCCGAGAGGTATCTTTGGCAAACCATGGAGGCGGCTTAAGATTCCCTTTCTTCAAGCTGCAGTAGTCAGTTAATGCTAATTGCTCATCCGAACCACTCCTGAAGGCCTGGCCACTGTGGCGTGCATCTTAAGGCGCCTGTTAAATGGCCAAGGAGTCCGGAGTTCGATTTCGGAGGTGTATGTCTTGGATACATTGGAGGCATGCTTAAGATCCCCTGTTCTTTCTAGCTGCATTAGCCAGTAAGGCTAATGTTCATCCGGAACAATGCCTGAAACACTTGGTTGCTGTGGCTCACCGGCTAAGGTGCCTGTTAAATGCCGAGCAGTCCCGAGTTCGAATCCCGGTTGGAAACCTTGGAGGCATGCTTTAGATTTACTTTTCAAATTGCATGTCTTTACATGTCTTTCACCCCACAGAGGCTGAAATTTGAGTCCCGCTTGGGGCTAGTCTGTTCCACACCCGGGGTATGTGTTTTTTTTTCCATTTGGCTACATTAAAGCAACAGTTCAGTGTAACAATATGGCTGGGTATATACAGACGACGTCACTTTGGTTTGTGTGTTTAACACAGCATAAATAAAACCCAGATAACCCGATATTTTTTCAAGTTCTGTACAGAACACTACTCTGAATAAGCAATTTTCAAGGTTAGCCGTGGGCTGAAGCTATGCAAACCCCAAAAGAGGGCAGCAGGAGAGGTGTTTGCTATATGGGGATTCCCCCAAATCGATGTGATGGCAAGGCATGGGCAAGGTAAGGTCAAAGAAAGGTCAAGGTATGGGCAAGGTAAGCGCAAGGTATGGGCAATGTGTTAAATGGGGACCCATGACCAGAAGCAGATGCATGGGTAGTTTAAAGGAGTGGTTCACCTCTACGTTAACTTTTTTGTATGGTATAGAATGGCCAATTCTAAGCAACTTTTCAATTGGTCTACATTATTTATTTTTTATAGTTTCTGAATTATTTGCCTTTTTCTTCTGACTCTTTCCAGCTTTCAAATGGGGGTCACTGACCCCATCTAAAAAGAAGTGCTCTGCAAGGCTATACATTTACTGTTACTGCTACTTTTTATGACTTCTCTTTCTATTCGGGTCCTCTCCTATTCATATTCCAGTCTCTTATTCAAATCAATGCATGGTGGCTAAGGTAATATGAACCAGAGCAACCAGATTGTGGAAACCACATACTGGAGAGCTGCTGAATAAAAAAGATTCAAAAAATAAATAAAACAAATTGCAAATTGTCTCGAAATATCACTCTCTACAGCATACTAAAAGCTAACTCAAAGGGGAACAACCCCTTTTAGTGGATAGGAAGCCAGATGGGGAACCCACCCAAGGCAGATACCTTAGTGGGGTTAAAAAGGCAACCTTTATTAGAAGAAAGCCAGCCAAATACAGTTTCATTCAGCAAGAGCACCTGCCGACCACCATTTTTTTCAGCAAGACCCCTCTTTCCATCCCAGGCAGGTCACCTCCACCTTGGCCATCGTGCCATCGTCCCTCCCTATTCCTCCTTTGAGCTACGCTGTGCTCTTTCCCCAGGAGGCGACTTCCACTGATCCATCGGTCACCCTTACTCCAGGCTGCAACTTCCCCTGTTCCATTGGCCACTCTTACTCCAGGCTGCAACTTCTTCAGATCCATCGGGCACTGTTACACCAGCCAGCAACTTCCACTGATCAACGCACCATCTGATCCCCTTCTTCGACCCAATGACCTGTTCAGACGATGACGAGTTTCTGCCGGGGGCGGGAATCGAACTCACGACCTTGTGCACCGGGGGCGGATGCCTTAACCACTTGGCTATCCAGAAGGTCTCCCTTATAAGGCCCTCCAGGGAGCCTATTGACTCTATTAGGCAGAAAATAGCCTGCCGGCACTACCTGTTATATGAAGAGACACTATGGGATGTTCGGTTGTAATGGTCACCTGGAACCCCCCCCCCCGGAAGGCCTGGCTGCTGTGGCGCCCTGGATTAGGCGCCTGTTAAATGACCGGGGAGTCCCCAGTTCGAATCCCGGGAGGTCCCAGGTGGTATCTTTTGGAAACCTTGGAGGCATGCTTAAGATTCCCTTTTCTTCAAGCTGCATTAGCCAGTAAATGCTAATGGTTATCTATTACCGCTCCAGGAAGGCCTGGACACTGTGGCGCACCGGCTAAGGTGCCTGCTTACTGGCCGGGAGTCCCGAGTTCGAATCCCGACAGGTATCCTTTGCAAAGCTTGGAGGCATGCTTAAGATTCCCTTTTCTTCAATCTGCATTTGCCAGTTAATGCTAATGGTCATCCGGAACCGCTCCTGGGAGACTTGGCCGCTGTGGCGCACCGGCAAAGGCACCTGTTAAATGGCCGGGGAGACCCGAGTTCGATTCCCGGGTGGTATGTTTTGGAAACCTTGGAGGAATGCTTAAGAATCCCTTTTCTTCAAGCTGCATTAGCCAGTTAATGCTAATGGTCATCCGGAACCACACCCGAAAGGCCTGGCCACTGTGGCGCGCCGGCTATGTCGTCTGTTAAATGGCCGGGGAGTCCCGAGTTCAAATCCCGAGAGGTATCTTTGGCAAACCATGGAGGCGTGCTTAAGATTCCCTTTTCTTCAAGCTGCAGTAGTCAGTTAATGCTAATGCTCATCCAGAACCACTCCTGGAAGGCCTGGCCACTGTGGCGTGCCATCTAAGGCGCCTGTTAAATGGCCAAGGAGTCCGGAGTTCGATTCCCGGGTGGTATGTCTTGGAAACATTGGAGGCATGCTTAAGATTCCCCTTTTCTTCTAGCTGCATTAGCCAGTTAAGGCTAATGTTCATCCGGAACAATGCCTGAAACACTTGGTGCTGTGGCTCACCGGCTAAGGTGCCTGTTAAATGGCCGAGCAGTCCCGAGTTCGAATCCCGGTTGGAAACCTTGGAGGCATGCTTTAGATTTACTTTTCAAATTGCATGTCTTTACATGTCTTTCACCCCACAGAGGCTGAAATTTGAGTCCCGCTTGGGGCTAGTCTGTTCCACACCGGGGTATGTGTTTTTTTTTCCATTTGGCTACATTAAAGCAACAGTTCAGTGTAACAATATGGCTGGGTATATACAGACGACGTCACTTTGGTTTGTGTGTTTAACACAGCATAAATAAACCCAGATAACCCGATATTTTTTCAAGTTCTGTACAGAACACTACTCTGAATAAGCAATTTTCAAGGTTAGCCGTGGGCTGAAGCTATGCAAACCCCAAAAGAGGGCAGCAGGAGAGGTGTTTGCTATATGGGGATTCCCCCAAATCGATGTGATGGCAAGGCATGGGCAAGGTAAGGTCAAAGAAAGGTCAAGGTATGGGCAAGGTAAGCGCAAGGTATGGGCAATGTGTTAAATGGGGACCCATGACCAGAAGCAGATGCATGGGTAGTTTAAAGGAGTGGTTCACCTCTACGTTAACTTTTTTGTATGGTATAGAATGGCCAATTCTAAGCAACTTTTCAATTGGTCTACATTATTTATTTTTTTATAGTTTCTGAATTATTTGCCTTTTTCTTCTGACTCTTTCCAGCTTTCAAATGGGGGTCACTGACCCCATCTAAAAAGAAGTGCTCTGCAAGGCTATACATTTACTGTTACTGCTACTTTTTATGACTTCTCTTTCTATTCGGGTCCTCTCCTATTCATATTCCAGTCTCTTATTCAAATCAATGCATGGTGGCTAAGGTAATATGGACCAGAGCAACCAGATTGTGGAAACCACATACTGGAGAGCTGCTGAATAAAAAAGATTCAAAAAATAAATAAAACAAATTGCAAATTGTCTCGAAATATCACTCTCTACAGCATACTAAAAGCTAACTCAAAGGGGAACAACCCCTTTTAGTGGATAGGAAGCCAGATGGGGAACCCACCCAAGGCAGATACCTTAGTGGGTTAAAAAGGCAACCTTTATTAGAAGAAAGCCAGCCAAATACAGTTTCATTCAGCAAGAGCACCTGCCAACCACCATTTTTTTCAGCAAGACCCCTCTTTCCATCCCAGGCAGGTCACCTCCACCTTGGCCATCGTGCCATTGTCCCTCCCTATTCCTCCTTTGAGCTACGCTGTGCTCTTTCCCCAGGAGGTGACTTCCACTGATCCATCGGTCACCCTTACTCCAGGCTGCAACTTCCCCTGTTCTATTGGCCACTCTTACACCAGGCTGCAACTTCTTCAGATCCATCGGGCACTGTTACACCAGCCAGCAACTTCCACTGATCAACGCACCATCTGATCCCCTTCTTCGACCCAATGACCTGTTCAGACGATGATGAGTTTCTGCCGGGGGCGGGAATCGAACTCACGACCTTGTGCACCGGGGGCGGATGCCTTAACCACTTGGCTATCCAGAAGGTCTCCCTTATAAGGCCCTCCAGGGAGCCTATTGACTCTATTAGGCAGAAAATAGCCTGCCGGCACTACCTGTTATATGAAGAGACACTATGGGATGTTCGGTTGTATGGTCACCTGGAACCCCCCCCCCGGAAGGCCTGGCTGCTGTGGCGCCCTGGATTAGGCGCCTGTTAAATGACCGGGGAGTCCCCAGTTCGAATCCCGGGAGGTCCCAGGTGGTATCTTTTGGAAACCTTGGAGGCATGCTTAAGATTCCCTTTTCTTCAAGCTGCATTAGCCAGTAAATGCTAATGGTTATCTATTACCGCTCCAGGAAGGCCTGGACACTGTGGCGCACCGGCTAAGGTGCCTGCTTACTGGCCGGGAGTCCCGAGTTCGAATCCCGACAGGTATCCTTTGCAAAGCTTGGAGGCATGCTTAAGATTCCCTTTTCTTCAATCTGCATTTGCCAGTTAATGCTAATGGTCATCCGGAACCGCTCCTGGGAGACTTGGCCGCTGTGGCGCACCGGCAAAGGCACCTGTTAAATGGCCGGGGAGACCCGAGTTCGATTCCCGGGTGGTATGTTTTGGAAACCTTGGAGGAATGCTTAAGAATCCCTTTTCTTCAAGCTGCATTAGCCAGTTAATGCTAATGGTCATCCGGAACCACACCCGAAAGGCCTGGCCACTGTGGCGCGCCGGCTATGTCGTCTGTTAAATGGCCGGGGAGTCCCGAGTTCAAATCCCGAGAGGTATCTTTGGCAAACCATGGAGGCGTGCTTAAGATTCCCTTTTCTTCAAGCTGCAGTAGTCAGTTAATGCTAATGCTCATCCAGAACCACTCCTGGAAGGCCTGGCCACTGTGGCGTGCCATCTAAGGCGCCTGTTAAATGGCCAAGGAGTCCCGAGTTCGATTCCCGGGTGGTATGTCTTGGAAACATTGGAGGCATGCTTAAGATTCCCCTTTTCTTCTAGCTGCATTAGCCAGTTAAGGCTAATGTTCATCCGGAACAATGCCTGAAACACTTGGCCGCTGTGGCTCACCGGCTAAGGTGCCTGTTAAATGGCCGAGCAGTCCCGAGTTCGAATCCCGGTTGGAAACCTTGGAGGCATGCTTTAGATTTCCTTTTCAAATTGCATGTCTTTACATGTCTTTCACCCCACAGAGGCTGAAATTTGAGTCCCGCTTGGGGCTAGTCTGTTCCACACCGGGGTATGTGTTTTTTTTTCCATTTGGCTACATTAAAGCAACAGTTCAGTGTAACAATATGGCTGGGTATATACAGACGACGTCACTTTGGTTTGTGTGTTTAACACAGCATAAATAAACCCAGATAACCCGATATTTTTTCAAGTTCTGTACAGAACACTACTCTGAATAAGCAATTTTCAAGGTTAGCCGTGGGCTGAAGCTATGCAAACCCCAAAAAGGGCAGCAGGGGAGGTGTTTGCTATATGGGGATTCCCCAAATCGAATGTGATGGCAAGGCATGGGCAAGGTATAGGTCAAAGAAAGGTCAAGGTATGGGCAAGGTAAGCGCAAGGTATGGGCAATGTGTTAAATGGGGACCCATGACCAGAAGCAGATGCATGGGTAGTTTAAAGGAGTGGTTCACCTCTACGTTGACTTTTTTGTATGGTATAGAATGGCCAATTCTAAGCAACTTTTCAATTGGTCTACATTATTATTTTTTTATAGTTTCTGAATTATTTTGCCTTTTCTGCTGTCTCTTTCCAGCTTTCAAATGGGGGTCACTGACCACATCTAAAAAGAAGTGCTCTGCAAGGCTATACATTTACTGTTACTGCTACTTTTTATGACTACTCTTTCTATTCAGGGTCCTCTCCTTTTCATATTCCAGTCTCTGCATGGTTGCTAAGGTAATATGGACCAGAGCAACCAGATTGTGGAAACCACATACTGGAGAGCTGCTGAATAAAAAAGATTCGAAAAATAAATAAAACAAATTGCAAATTGTCTCAAAATATCACTCTCTACAGCATACTAAAAGTTAACTCAAAGGGGAACAACCCCTTTTAGTGGATAGGAAGCCAGATGGGGAACCCACCCAAGGCAGATACCTGGGTGGGTTAAAAAGGCAACCTTTATTAGAAGAAAGCCAGCCAAATACAGTTTCATTCAGCAAGAGCACCTGCCGACCACCATTTTTTTCAGCAAGACCCCCTCTTTCCATCCCAGGCAGGTCACCTCCACCTTGGCCATCGTGCCACTGCGCCACCGTCCCTCCTATTCCTCCTTTGATCTACGCTGTGCTCTTTCCCAGGAGGCGACTTCCACTGATCCATCGGTCACCCTTGCTCCAGGCTGCAACTTCCCCTGTTCCATTGGCCACTCTTACTCCAGGGCTGCAACTTCTTCAGATCCATCGGGCACTGTTACACCAGCCAGCAACTTCCACTGATCAACGCACCATCTGATCCACTTCTTCGACCCCAATGACCTGTTCAGACGATGACGAGTTTCTGCCGGGGGGCGGGAATCGAACTCACGACCTTGTGCACCGGGGCGGGATGCCTTAACCACTTGGCTATCCAGAAGGTCTCCCTTATAAGGCCCTCCAGGGAGCCGTATTGACTCTATTAGGCAGAAAATAGCCTGCCGGCACTACCTGTTATATGAAGAGACACCATGGGATGTTCGGTAATGGTCACCTGGAACCCCCCCCCGGAAGGCCTGTCTGCTGTGGCGCCCTGGCTTAGGCGCCTGTTAAAATGACCGGGGAGTCCCCCAGGTTCGACAGTGGCGCACCGGCTAAGGCGCCTCTTGAATGGCCGGGGAGACCCGAGTTCGATTCCCAGATGGTATCTTTTGGAAACCTTGGAGGCATGCATAAGATTCCCTTTTTCTTCAAGCTGCATTAGCCAGTAATGCTAATGGTCATCTGTTACTGCTCCAGGAAGGCCTGGACACTGTGGCGCACTGGCTAAGGTGCCTGGTTAATGGCCGGGGAGACCGAGTTCAAATCCTGACAGGTATCCTTTGCAAACCTTGGAGGCATGCTTAAGATTCCCTTTTCTTCAATCTGCATTAGCTAGTTAATGCTAATGGTCATCCGAACCACAACTGGGACACTTGGCCGCGGTAGCATACCGGCAAAAGGCGCCTGTTAAATGGTCGGGGAGACCCGAGTTCGATTCCCGGGTGGTATGTTTTTGGAACCTTGGAGGCATGCTTAAGAATCCCTTTTCTTCAAAGCTGCATTAGCCAGTTAATGCTAATGGTCTTTGGGAACCAAACCCGGAGCCTGGCCACTGTGGCGGCACCAGCTATGTCGTCTGTTAAATGGCCGGGGAGTCCCGAGTTCAAATCCCGAGAGGTATCTTTGGCCAAACCTTGGAGGCATGCTTAAGATTCCCTTTTCTTCAAGCTGCAGTAGCCAGTTAATGCTAATGGTCATCCAGAACCACTCCTGGAAGGCCTGGCCACTGTGGCGTGCCATCTAAGGCGCCTGTTAAATGGCCAAGGAGTCCCGAGTTCGATTCCCGGGTTCGATTCCTGGGTGGTATGTCTTGGAAACATTGGAGGCATGCTTAAGATTCTGCTTTTCTTCAAGCTGCATTAGCCAGTTAAGGCTAATGGTCATCCGGAACATTGCCTGAAACACTGGGCCCTGTGGCGCACCGGCCAAGGTGCCTGTTAAATGGCCGAGCAGTCCCGAGTTCGAATCCCGGCTGGTGACTTTTGGAAACCTTGGAGGCATGCTTTAGATTTCCTTTTCAAATTGCATGTCTTTACATGTCTTTCACCCCACAGAGGCTGAAATTTGAGTCCCGCTTGGGGCTAGTCTGTTCCACACCCGGGTATGTGTTTTTTTTTCCATGTGGCTACATTTAAGCAACAGTTCAGTGGAACAATATGGCTGGGTATATACAGACGACATCACTTTGGTTTGTGTGTTTAACACAGAATAACTAAACCCAGATAACCCAATATTTTTTCAAGTTCTGTACAGAACACTACTCTGAATAAGCAATTTTCAAGGTTAGCCGTGGGCTGAAGCTATGCAAACCCCAAAAAAGGGCAGCAGGGGAGGTGTTTGCTATATGGGGATTCCCCCAAATCGATGTGATGGCAAGGCATGGGCAAGGTATGGTCAAAGAAGGGCAAGGTATGGGCAAGGTAAGTGCAAGGTATGGGCAATGTGTTAAATGGGGACCCATGACCAGAAGCGGATGCATGGGTAGTTTAAAGGAGTGGTTCACCTCTACGTTGCCTTTTTTGTATGGTATAGAATGGCCAATTCTAAGCAACTTTTCAATTGGTCTACATTATTTATTTTTTATAGTTTCTGAATTTTTTGCCTTTTTCTGCTGTCTCTTTCCAGCTTCAAATGGGGGTCACTGACCCCATCTAAAAAGAAGTGCTCTGTAAGGCTATACATTTACTGTTACTGCTACTTTTTATGACTACTCTTTCTATTCAGGTCCTCTCCTTTTCATATTCCAGTCTCTTATTCAAATCAATGCATGGTTGCTAAGGTAATATGGACCAGAGCAACCAGATTGTGGAAACCACATACTGGAGAGCTGCTGAATAAAAAAGATTCGAAAAATAAATAAAACAAATTGCAAATTGTCTCAAAATATCACTCTCTACAGCATACTAAAAGTTAACTCAAAGGGGAACAACCCCTTTTAGTGGATAGGAAGCCAGATGGGGAACCCACCCAAGGCAGATACCTGGGGTGGGTTAAAAAGGCAACCTTTATTAGAAGAAAGCCAGCCAAATACAGTTTCATTCAGCAAGAGCACCTGCCGACCACCATTTTTTTCAGCAAGACCCCCGCTTTCCATCCCAGGCAGGTCACCTCCACCTTGGCCATCGTGCCACTGCGCCATCGTCCCTCCTTATTCCTCCTTTGATCTACGCTGTGCTCTTTACCCAGGAAGTGACTTCCACTGATCCATCGGTCACTCTTGCTCCAGGCTGCAACTTCCCCTGTTCCATTGGCCACTCTTACTCCAGGGTGCAACTTCTTCAGATCCATCGGGCACTGTTACACCAACCAGCAACTTCCACTGATCAACACCGCCATCTGATCCACTTCTTCGACCCAATGATCTGTTCAGACGATGACGAGTTTCTGCCGGGGGCGGGAATCGAACTCACGACCTTGTGCACCGGGGGCAGATGCCTTAACCACTTGGCTATCCAGAAGGTCTCCCTTATAAGGCCCTCCAGGGAGCGTATTGACTCTATTAGCCAGAAAATAGCCTGCCGGCACTACCTGTTATATGAAGAGACACCAAGGGACGTTCGCTGTAATGGTCACCTGGAACCCCTCCAGGAAGGCCTGTCTACTGTGGCGCCCTGGCTTAGGCGCCTGTTAAATGACCGGGGAGTCCCCAGTTCAAATCCCGGGAGGTTCCTTTTGCAAACCGTGGAGGCGTGCTTAAGATGCCCTTTTCTTCAAGCAGCATTAGCCAGTTACTGCTAATGGTCATCCAAAACCTTTCCGGGTACACTGGGCCACAGTGGCGCACCGGCTAAGGCGCCTCTAGAATGGCCGGGGAGACCCGAGTTCGATTCCCAGGTGGTATCTTTGGGAAACCTTGGAGGCATGCATAAGATTCCCTTTTCTTCAAGCTGCATTAGCCAGTAAATGCTAATCTGTTACCGTTCCAGGAAGGCCTGGACACTGTGGCGCACCGGCTAAGGTACTTGGTTAATGGCCGGGGAGACCCGAGTTCGAATCCTGACAGGTATCCTTTGCAAACCTTGGAGGCATGCTTAAGATTCCCTTTTCTTCAATCTGCATTAGCCAGTTAATGCTAATGGTCATCCGGAACTACTCCTGGGACACTTGGCCGCTGTGGCACACCGGCAAAGGCGCCTGTTAAATGGCCGGGGAGACCCGAGTTCGATTCCCGGGTGGTATGTCTTGTAAACATTGGAGGCATGCTTAAGATTCTGCTTTTCTTCAAGCTGCATTAGCCAGTTAAGGCTAATGGTCGTCTGGAACATTGCCTGAAACACTGGGCCCCTGTGGCGCACCGGCTAAGGTGCCTGTTAAATGGCCGAGCAGTCCCGAGTTCAAATCCCGGCTGGTGACTTTTGGAACCTTGGAGGCATGCTTTAGATTTCCTTTTCAAATTGCATGTCTTTACATATCTTTCACCCCACAGAGGCTGAAATTTGAGTCCCGCTTGGGGCTAGTCTGTTCCACACCCGGGTATGTGTTTTTTTTTCCATGTGGGTACATTAAAGCAACAGTTCAGTGGAACAATATGGCTGGGTATATACAGACGACATCACTTTGGTTTGTGTGTTTAACACAGAATAACTAAACCCAGATAACCCAATATTTTTTCAAGTTCTGTACAGAACACTACTCTGAATAAGCAATTTTCAAGGTTAGCCGTGGGCTGAAGCTATGCAAACCCCAAAAAAGGGCAGCATGGGAGGTGTTTGCTATATGGGGATTCCCCCAAATCGATGTGATGGCAAGGCATGGGCAAGGTATGGTCAAAGAAAGGGCAAGGTATGGGCAAGGTAAGCGCAAGGTATGGGCAATGTGTTAAATGGGGACCCATGACCAGAAGCGGATGCATGGGTAGTTTAAAGGAGTGGTTCACCTCTACATTGCCTTTTTTGTATGGTATAGAATGGCCAATTCTAAGCAACTTTTCAATTGGTCTACATTATTTATTTATTTTAGTTCCTGAATTATTTTGCCTTTATCCTGCTGTCTCTTTCCAGCGTTCAAATGGGGGTCACTGACACCATCTAAAAAGAAGTGCTCTGTAAGGCTATACATTTACTGTTACTGCTACTTTTTATGACTACTCTTTCTATTCAGGTCCTCTACTTTTCATATTCCAGTCTCTTATTCAAATCAATGCATGGTTGCTAAGGTAATATGGACCAGAGCAACCAGATTGTGGAAACCACATACTGGAGAGCTGCTGAATAAAAAAGATTCGAAAAATAAATAAAACAAATTGCAAATTGTCTCAAAATATCACGCTCTACAGCATACTAAAAGTTAACTCAAAGGGGAACAACCCCTTTTAGTGGATAGGAAGCCAGATGGGGAACCCACCCAAGGCAGATACCTGGGTGGGTTAAAAAGGCAACCTTTATTAGAAGAAAGCCAGCCAAATACAGTTTCATTCAGCAAGAGCACCTGCCGACCACCATTTTTTTCAGCAAGACCCCCTCTTTCCATCCCAGGCAGGTCACCTCCACCTTGGCCATCGTGCCACTGCGCCACCGTCCCTCCCTATTCCGCCTTTGATCTACGCTGTGCTCTTTCCCCAGGAAGCGACTTCCACTGATCCATCGGTCACTCTTGCTCCAGGCTGCAACTTCCCCTGTTCCATTGGCCACTCTTACTCCAGGCTGCAACTTCTTCAGATCCATCGGGCACTGTTACACCAACCAGCAACTTCCACTGATCAACACGCCATCTGATCCACTTCTTCGACCCAATGATCTGTTCAGACGATGACGAGTTTCTGCCGGGGGCGGGAATCGAACTCACGACCTTGTGCACCAGGGGCGGATGCCTTAACCACTTGGCTATCCAGAAGGTCTCCCTTATAAGGCCCTCCAGGGAGCGTATTGACTCTATTAGCCAGAAAATAGCCTGCCGGCACTACCTGTTATATGAAGAGACACCATGGGACGTTCGGCTGTAATGGTCACCTGGAACCCCTCCTGGAAGGCCTGTCTACTGTGGCGCCCTGGCTTAGGCGCCTGTTAAATGACCGGGGAGTCCCCAGTTGGAATCCCGGGAGGTTCCTTTTGCAAACCGTGGAGGCGTGCTTAAGATGCCCTTTTCTTCAAGCAGCATTAGCCAGTTACTGCTAAAGGTCATCCAAAACCTTTCCGGGTACACTGGGCCACAGTGGCGCACCGGCTAAGGCGCCTCTTGAATGGCCGGGGAGACCCGAGTTCGATTCCCAGATGGTATCTTTTGGAAACCTTGGAGGCATGCATAAGATTCCCTTTTCTTCAAGCTGCATTAGCCAGTAAATGCTAATGGTCATCTGTTACTGCTCCAGGAAGGCCTGGACACTGTGGCGCACTGGCTAAGGTGCCTGGTTAATGGCCGGGGAGACCCGAGTTCAAATCCTGACAGGTATCCTTTGCAAACCTTGGAGGCATGCTTAAGATTCCCTTTTCTTCAATCTGCATTAGCTAGTTAATGCTAATGGTCATCCGGAACCACAACTGGGACACTTGGCCGCGGTAGCATACCGGCAAAGGCGCCTGTTAAATGGTCGGGGAGACCCGAGTTCGATTCCCGGGTGGTATGTTTTGGAAACCTTGGAGGCATGCTTAAGAATCCCTTTTCTTCAAGCTGCATTAGCCAGTTAATGCTAATGGTCTTTGGGAACCAAACCCGGAAGGCCTGGCCACTGTGGCGCACCAGCTATGTCGTCTGTTAAATGGCCGGGGAGTTCCGAGTTCAAATCCCGAGAGGTATCTTTGGCCAACCTTGGAGGCATGCTTAAGATTCCCTTTTCTTCAAGCTGCAGTAGCCAGTTAATGCTAATGGTCATCCAGAACCACTCCTGGAAGGCCTGGCCACTGTGGCGTGCCATCTAAGGCGCCTGTTAAATGGCCAAGGAGTCCCGAGTTCGATTCCCGGGTTCGATTCCTGGGTGGTATGTCTTGGAAACATTGGAGGCATGCTTAAGATTCTGCTTTTCTTCAAGCTGCATTAGCCAGTTAAGGCTAATGGTCATCCGGAACATTGCCTGAAACACTGGGCCCCTGTGGCGCACCGGCCAAGGTGCCTGTTAAATGGCCGAGCAGTCCCGAGTTCGAATCCCGGCTGGTGACTTTTGGAAACCTTGGAGGCATGCTTTAGATTTCCTTTTCAAATTGCATGTCTTTACATGTCTTTCACCCCACAGAGGCTGAAATTTGAGTCCCGCTTGGGGCTAGTCTGTTCCACACCCGGGTATGTGTTTTTTTTTCCATGTGGCTACATTTAAGCAACAGTTCAGTGGAACAATATGGCTGGGTATATACAGACGACATCACTTTGGTTTGTGTGTTTAACACAGAATAACTAAACCCAGATAACCCAATATTTTTTCAAGTTCTGTACAGAACACTACTCTGAATAAGCAATTTTCAAGGTTAGCCGTGGGCTGAAGCTATGCAAACCCCAAAAAAGGGCAGCAGGGGAGGTGTTTGCTATATGGGGATTCCCCCAAATCGATGTGATGGCAAGGCATGGGCAAGGTATGGTCAAAGAAGGGGCAAGGTATGGGCAAGGTAAGTGCAAGGTATGGGCAATGTGTTAAATGGGGACCCATGACCAGAAGCGGATGCATGGGTAGTTTAAAGGAGTGGTTCACCTCTACGTTGCCTTTTTTGTATGGTATAGAATGGCCAATTCTAAGCAACTTTTCAATTGGTCTACATTATTTATTTTTTATAGTTTCTGAATTTTTTGCCTTTTTCTGCTGTCTCTTTCCAGCTTTCAAATGGGGGTCACTGACCCCATCTAAAAAGAAGTGCTCTGTAAGGCTATACATTTACTGTTACTGCTACTTTTTATGACTACTCTTTCTATTCAGGTCCTCTCCTTTTCATATTCCAGTCTCTTATTCAAATCAATGCATGGTTGCTAAGGTAATATGGACCAGAGCAACCAGATTGTGGAAACCACATACTGGAGAGCTGCTGAATAAAAAAGATTCGAAAAATAAATAAAACAAATTGCAAATTGTCTCAAAATATCACTCTCTACAGCATACTAAAAGTTAACTCAAAGGGGAACAACCCCTTTTAGTGGATAGGAAGCCAGATGGGGAACCCACCCAAGGCAGATACCTGGGTGGGTTAAAAAGGCAACCTTTATTAGAAGAAAGCCAGCCAAATACAGTTTCATTCAGCAAGAGCACCTGCCGACCACCATTTTTTTCAGCAAGACCCCCGCTTTCCATCCCAGGCAGGTCACCTCCACCTTGGCCATCGTGCCACTGCGCCATCGTCCCTCCTTATTCCTCCTTTGATCTACGCTGTGCTCTTTACCCAGGAAGTGACTTCCACTGATCCATCGGTCACTCTTGCTCCAGGCTGCAACTTCCCCTGTTCCATTGGCCACTCTTACTCCAGGGTGCAACTTCTTCAGATCCATCGGGCACTGTTACACCAACCAGCAACTTCCACTGATCAACACGCCATCTGATCCACTTCTTCGACCCAATGATCTGTTCAGACGATGACGAGTTTCTGCCGGGGGCGGGAATCGAACTCACGACCTTGTGCACCGGGGGCAGATGCCTTAACCACTTGGCTATCCAGAAGGTCTCCCTTATAAGGCCCTCCAGGGAGCGTATTGACTCTATTAGCCAGAAAATAGCCTGCCGGCACTACCTGTTATATGAAGAGACACCAAGGGACGTTCGGCTGTAATGGTCACCTGGAACCCCTCCAGGAAGGCCTGTCTACTGTGGCGCCCTGGCTTAGGCGCCTGTTAAATGACCGGGGAGTCCCCAGTTCAAATCCCGGGAGGTTCCTTTTGCAAACCGTGGAGGCGTGCTTAAGATGCCCTTTTCTTCAAGCAGCATTAGCCAGTTACTGCTAATGGTCATCCAAAACCTTTCCGGGTACACTGGGCCACAGTGGCGCACCGGCTAAGGCGCCTCTAGAATGGCCGGGGAGACCCGAGTTCGATTCCCAGGTGGTATCTTTGGGAAACCTTGGAGGCATGCATAAGATTCCCTTTTCTTCAAGCTGCATTAGCCAGTAAATGCTAATGGTCATCTGTTACCGTTCCAGGAAGGCCTGGACACTGTGGCGCACCGGCTAAGGTACTTGGTTAATGGCCGGGGAGACCCGAGTTCGAATCCTGACAGGTATCCTTTGCAAACCTTGGAGGCATGCTTAAGATTCCCTTTTCTTCAATCTGCATTAGCCAGTTAATGCTAATGGTCATCCGGAACTACTCCTGGGACACTTGGCCGCTGTGGCACACCGGCAAAGGCGCCTGTTAAATGGCCGGGGAGACCCGAGTTCGATTCCCGGGTGGTATGTCTTGTAAACATTGGAGGCATGCTTAAGATTCTGCTTTTCTTCAAGCTGCATTAGCCAGTTAAGGCTAATGGTCGTCTGGAACATTGCCTGAAACACTGGGCCCCTGTGGCGCACCGGCTAAGGTGCCTGTTAAATGGCCGAGCAGTCCCGAGTTCAAATCCCGGCTGGTGACTTTTGGAACCTTGGAGGCATGCTTTAGATTTCCTTTTCAAATTGCATGTCTTTACATATCTTTCACCCCACAGAGGCTGAAATTTGAGTCCCGCTTGGGGCTAGTCTGTTCCACACCCGGGTATGTGTTTTTTTTTCCATGTGGGTACATTAAAGCAACAGTTCAGTGGAACAATATGGCTGGGTATATACAGACGACATCACTTTGGTTTGTGTGTTTAACACAGAATAACTAAACCCAGATAACCCAATATTTTTTCAAGTTCTGTACAGAACACTACTCTGAATAAGCAATTTTCAAGGTTAGCCGTGGGCTGAAGCTATGCAAACCCCAAAAAAGGGCAGCATGGGAGGTGTTTGCTATATGGGGATTCCCCCAAATCGATGTGATGGCAAGGCATGGGCAAGGTATGGTCAAAGAAAGGGCAAGGTATGGGCAAGGTAAGCGCAAGGTATGGGCAATGTGTTAAATGGGGACCCATGACCAGAAGCGGATGCATGGGTAGTTTAAAGGAGTGGTTCACCTCTACATTGCCTTTTTTGTATGGTATAGAATGGCCAATTCTAAGCAACTTTTCAATTGGTCTACATTATTTATTTATTTTAGTTCCTGAATTATTTTGCCTTTATCCTGCTGTCTCTTTCCAGCGTTCAAATGGGGGTCACTGACACCATCTAAAAAGAAGTGCTCTGTAAGGCTATACATTTACTGTTACTGCTACTTTTTATGACTACTCTTTCTATTCAGGTCCTCTACTTTTCATATTCCAGTCTCTTATTCAAATCAATGCATGGTTGCTAAGGTAATATGGACCAGAGCAACCAGATTGTGGAAACCACATACTGGAGAGCTGCTGAATAAAAAAGATTCGAAAAATAAATAAAACAAATTGCAAATTGTCTCAAAATATCACGCTCTACAGCATACTAAAAGTTAACTCAAAGGGGAACAACCCCTTTTAGTGGATAGGAAGCCAGATGGGGAACCCACCCAAGGCAGATACCTGGGTGGGTTAAAAAGGCAACCTTTATTAGAAGAAAGCCAGCCAAATACAGTTTCATTCAGCAAGAGCACCTGCCGACCACCATTTTTTTCAGCAAGACCCCCTCTTTCCATCCCAGGCAGGTCACCTCCACCTTGGCCATCGTGCCACTGCGCCACCGTCCCTCCCTATTCCGCCTTTGATCTACGCTGTGCTCTTTCCCCAGGAAGCGACTTCCACTGATCCATCGGTCACTCTTGCTCCAGGCTGCAACTTCCCCTGTTCCATTGGCCACTCTTACTCCAGGCTGCAACTTCTTCAGATCCATCGGGCACTGTTACACCAACCAGCAACTTCCACTGATCAACACGCCATCTGATCCACTTCTTCGACCCAATGATCTGTTCAGACGATGACGAGTTTCTGCCGGGGGCGGGAATCGAACTCACGACCTTGTGCACCAGGGGCGGATGCCTTAACCACTTGGCTATCCAGAAGGTCTCCCTTATAAGGCCCTCCAGGGAGCGTATTGACTCTATTAGCCAGAAAATAGCCTGCCGGCACTACCTGTTATATGAAGAGACACCATGGGACGTTCGGCTGTAATGGTCACCTGGAACCCCTCCTGGAAGGCCTGTCTACTGTGGCGCCCTGGCTTAGGCGCCTGTTAAATGACCGGGGAGTCCCCAGTTGGAATCCCGGGAGGTTCCTTTTGCAAACCGTGGAGGCGTGCTTAAGATGCCCTTTTCTTCAAGCAGCATTAGCCAGTTACTGCTAAAGGTCATCCAAAACCTTTCCGGGTACACTGGGCCACAGTGGCGCACCGGCTAAGGCGCCTCTTGAATGGCCGGGGAGACCCGAGTTCGATTCCCAGATGGTATCTTTTGGAAACCTTGGAGGCATGCATAAGATTCCCTTTTCTTCAAGCTGCATTAGCCAGTAAATGCTAATGGTCATCTGTTACTGCTCCAGGAAGGCCTGGACACTGTGGCGCACTGGCTAAGGTGCCTGGTTAATGGCCGGGGAGACCCGAGTTCAAATCCTGACAGGTATCCTTTGCAAACCTTGGAGGCATGCTTAAGATTCCCTTTTCTTCAATCTGCATTAGCTAGTTAATGCTAATGGTCATCCGGAACCACAACTGGGACACTTGGCCGCGGTAGCATACCGGCAAAGGCGCCTGTTAAATGGTCGGGGAGACCCGAGTTCGATTCCCGGGTGGTATGTTTTGGAAACCTTGGAGGCATGCTTAAGAATCCCTTTTCTTCAAGCTGCATTAGCCAGTTAATGCTAATGGTCTTTGGGAACCAAACCCGGAAGGCCTGGCCACTGTGGCGCACCAGCTATGTCGTCTGTTAAATGGCCGGGGAGTTCCGAGTTCAAATCCCGAGAGGTATCTTTGGCCAACCTTGGAGGCATGCTTAAGATTCCCTTTTCTTCAAGCTGCAGTAGCCAGTTAATGCTAATGGTCATCCAGAACCACTCCTGGAAGGCCTGGCCACTGTGGCGTGCCATCTAAGGCGCCTGTTAAATGGCCAAGGAGTCCCGAGTTCGATTCCCGGGTTCGATTCCTGGGTGGTATGTCTTGGAAACATTGGAGGCATGCTTAAGATTCTGCTTTTCTTCAAGCTGCATTAGCCAGTTAAGGCTAATGGTCATCCGGAACATTGCCTGAAACACTGGGCCCCTGTGGCGCACCGGCCAAGGTGCCTGTTAAATGGCCGAGCAGTCCCGAGTTCGAATCCCGGCTGGTGACTTTTGGAAACCTTGGAGGCATGCTTTAGATTTCCTTTTCAAATTGCATGTCTTTACATGTCTTTCACCCCACAGAGGCTGAAATTTGAGTCCCGCTTGGGGCTAGTCTGTTCCACACCCGGGTATGTGTTTTTTTTTCCATGTGGCTACATTTAAGCAACAGTTCAGTGGAACAATATGGCTGGGTATATACAGACGACATCACTTTGGTTTGTGTGTTTAACACAGAATAACTAAACCCAGATAACCCAATATTTTTTCAAGTTCTGTACAGAACACTACTCTGAATAAGCAATTTTCAAGGTTAGCCGTGGGCTGAAGCTATGCAAACCCCAAAAAAGGGCAGCAGGGGAGGTGTTTGCTATATGGGGATTCCCCCAAATCGATGTGATGGCAAGGCATGGGCAAGGTATGGTCAAAGAAGGGGCAAGGTATGGGCAAGGTAAGTGCAAGGTATGGGCAATGTGTTAAATGGGGACCCATGACCAGAAGCGGATGCATGGGTAGTTTAAAGGAGTGGTTCACCTCTACGTTGCCTTTTTTGTATGGTATAGAATGGCCAATTCTAAGCAACTTTTCAATTGGTCTACATTATTTATTTTTTATAGTTTCTGAATTTTTTGCCTTTTTCTGCTGTCTCTTTCCAGCTTTCAAATGGGGGTCACTGACCCCATCTAAAAAGAAGTGCTCTGTAAGGCTATACATTTACTGTTACTGCTACTTTTTATGACTACTCTTTCTATTCAGGTCCTCTCCTTTTCATATTCCAGTCTCTTATTCAAATCAATGCATGGTTGCTAAGGTAATATGGACCAGAGCAACCAGATTGTGGAAACCACATACTGGAGAGCTGCTGAATAAAAAAGATTCGAAAAATAAATAAAACAAATTGCAAATTGTCTCAAAATATCACTCTCTACAGCATACTAAAAGTTAACTCAAAGGGGAACAACCCCTTTTAGTGGATAGGAAGCCAGATGGGGAACCCACCCAAGGCAGATACCTGGGTGGGTTAAAAAGGCAACCTTTATTAGAAGAAAGCCAGCCAAATACAGTTTCATTCAGCAAGAGCACCTGCCGACCACCATTTTTTTCAGCAAGACCCCCGCTTTCCATCCCAGGCAGGTCACCTCCACCTTGGCCATCGTGCCACTGCGCCATCGTCCCTCCTTATTCCTCCTTTGATCTACGCTGTGCTCTTTACCCAGGAAGTGACTTCCACTGATCCATCGGTCACTCTTGCTCCAGGCTGCAACTTCCCCTGTTCCATTGGCCACTCTTACTCCAGGGTGCAACTTCTTCAGATCCATCGGGCACTGTTACACCAACCAGCAACTTCCACTGATCAACACGCCATCTGATCCACTTCTTCGACCCAATGATCTGTTCAGACGATGACGAGTTTCTGCCGGGGGCGGGAATCGAACTCACGACCTTGTGCACCGGGGGCAGATGCCTTAACCACTTGGCTATCCAGAAGGTCTCCCTTATAAGGCCCTCCAGGGAGCGTATTGACTCTATTAGCCAGAAAATAGCCTGCCGGCACTACCTGTTATATGAAGAGACACCAAGGGACGTTCGGCTGTAATGGTCACCTGGAACCCCTCCAGGAAGGCCTGTCTACTGTGGCGCCCTGGCTTAGGCGCCTGTTAAATGACCGGGGAGTCCCCAGTTCAAATCCCGGGAGGTTCCTTTTGCAAACCGTGGAGGCGTGCTTAAGATGCCCTTTTCTTCAAGCAGCATTAGCCAGTTACTGCTAATGGTCATCCAAAACCTTTCCGGGTACACTGGGCCACAGTGGCGCACCGGCTAAGGCGCCTCTAGAATGGCCGGGGAGACCCGAGTTCGATTCCCAGGTGGTATCTTTGGGAAACCTTGGAGGCATGCATAAGATTCCCTTTTCTTCAAGCTGCATTAGCCAGTAAATGCTAATGGTCATCTGTTACCGTTCCAGGAAGGCCTGGACACTGTGGCGCACCGGCTAAGGTACTTGGTTAATGGCCGGGGAGACCCGAGTTCGAATCCTGACAGGTATCCTTTGCAAACCTTGGAGGCATGCTTAAGATTCCCTTTTCTTCAATCTGCATTAGCCAGTTAATGCTAATGGTCATCCGGAACTACTCCTGGGACACTTGGCCGCTGTGGCACACCGGCAAAGGCGCCTGTTAAATGGCCGGGGAGACCCGAGTTCGATTCCCGGGTGGTATGTCTTGTAAACATTGGAGGCATGCTTAAGATTCTGCTTTTCTTCAAGCTGCATTAGCCAGTTAAGGCTAATGGTCGTCTGGAACATTGCCTGAAACACTGGGCCCCTGTGGCGCACCGGCTAAGGTGCCTGTTAAATGGCCGAGCAGTCCCGAGTTCAAATCCCGGCTGGTGACTTTTGGAACCTTGGAGGCATGCTTTAGATTTCCTTTTCAAATTGCATGTCTTTACATATCTTTCACCCCACAGAGGCTGAAATTTGAGTCCCGCTTGGGGCTAGTCTGTTCCACACCCGGGTATGTGTTTTTTTTTCCATGTGGGTACATTAAAGCAACAGTTCAGTGGAACAATATGGCTGGGTATATACAGACGACATCACTTTGGTTTGTGTGTTTAACACAGAATAACTAAACCCAGATAACCCAATATTTTTTCAAGTTCTGTACAGAACACTACTCTGAATAAGCAATTTTCAAGGTTAGCCGTGGGCTGAAGCTATGCAAACCCCAAAAAAGGGCAGCATGGGAGGTGTTTGCTATATGGGGATTCCCCCAAATCGATGTGATGGCAAGGCATGGGCAAGGTATGGTCAAAGAAAGGGCAAGGTATGGGCAAGGTAAGCGCAAGGTATGGGCAATGTGTTAAATGGGGACCCATGACCAGAAGCGGATGCATGGGTAGTTTAAAGGAGTGGTTCACCTCTACATTGCCTTTTTTGTATGGTATAGAATGGCCAATTCTAAGCAACTTTTCAATTGGTCTACATTATTTATTTATTTTAGTTCCTGAATTATTTTGCCTTTATCCTGCTGTCTCTTTCCAGCGTTCAAATGGGGGTCACTGACACCATCTAAAAAGAAGTGCTCTGTAAGGCTATACATTTACTGTTACTGCTACTTTTTATGACTACTCTTTCTATTCAGGTCCTCTACTTTTCATATTCCAGTCTCTTATTCAAATCAATGCATGGTTGCTAAGGTAATATGGACCAGAGCAACCAGATTGTGGAAACCACATACTGGAGAGCTGCTGAATAAAAAAGATTCGAAAAATAAATAAAACAAATTGCAAATTGTCTCAAAATATCACGCTCTACAGCATACTAAAAGTTAACTCAAAGGGGAACAACCCCTTTTAGTGGATAGGAAGCCAGATGGGGAACCCACCCAAGGCAGATACCTGGGTGGGTTAAAAAGGCAACCTTTATTAGAAGAAAGCCAGCCAAATACAGTTTCATTCAGCAAGAGCACCTGCCGACCACCATTTTTTTCAGCAAGACCCCCTCTTTCCATCCCAGGCAGGTCACCTCCACCTTGGCCATCGTGCCACTGCGCCACCGTCCCTCCCTATTCCGCCTTTGATCTACGCTGTGCTCTTTCCCCAGGAAGCGACTTCCACTGATCCATCGGTCACTCTTGCTCCAGGCTGCAACTTCCCCTGTTCCATTGGCCACTCTTACTCCAGGCTGCAACTTCTTCAGATCCATCGGGCACTGTTACACCAACCAGCAACTTCCACTGATCAACACGCCATCTGATCCACTTCTTCGACCCAATGATCTGTTCAGACGATGACGAGTTTCTGCCGGGGGCGGGAATCGAACTCACGACCTTGTGCACCAGGGGCGGATGCCTTAACCACTTGGCTATCCAGAAGGTCTCCCTTATAAGGCCCTCCAGGGAGCGTATTGACTCTATTAGCCAGAAAATAGCCTGCCGGCACTACCTGTTATATGAAGAGACACCATGGGACGTTCGGCTGTAATGGTCACCTGGAACCCCTCCTGGAAGGCCTGTCTACTGTGGCGCCCTGGCTTAGGCGCCTGTTAAATGACCGGGGAGTCCCCAGTTGGAATCCCGGGAGGTTCCTTTTGCAAACCGTGGAGGCGTGCTTAAGATGCCCTTTTCTTCAAGCAGCATTAGCCAGTTACTGCTAAAGGTCATCCAAAACCTTTCCGGGTACACTGGGCCACAGTGGCGCACCGGCTAAGGCGCCTCTTGAATGGCCGGGGAGACCCGAGTTCGATTCCCAGATGGTATCTTTTGGAAACCTTGGAGGCATGCATAAGATTCCCTTTTCTTCAAGCTGCATTAGCCAGTAAATGCTAATGGTCATCTGTTACTGCTCCAGGAAGGCCTGGACACTGTGGCGCACTGGCTAAGGTGCCTGGTTAATGGCCGGGGAGACCCGAGTTCAAATCCTGACAGGTATCCTTTGCAAACCTTGGAGGCATGCTTAAGATTCCCTTTTCTTCAATCTGCATTAGCTAGTTAATGCTAATGGTCATCCGGAACCACAACTGGGACACTTGGCCGCGGTAGCATACCGGCAAAGGCGCCTGTTAAATGGTCGGGGAGACCCGAGTTCGATTCCCGGGTGGTATGTTTTGGAAACCTTGGAGGCATGCTTAAGAATCCCTTTTCTTCAAGCTGCATTAGCCAGTTAATGCTAATGGTCTTTGGGAACCAAACCCGGAAGGCCTGGCCACTGTGGCGCACCAGCTATGTCGTCTGTTAAATGGCCGGGGAGTTCCGAGTTCAAATCCCGAGAGGTATCTTTGGCCAACCTTGGAGGCATGCTTAAGATTCCCTTTTCTTCAAGCTGCAGTAGCCAGTTAATGCTAATGGTCATCCAGAACCACTCCTGGAAGGCCTGGCCACTGTGGCGTGCCATCTAAGGCGCCTGTTAAATGGCCAAGGAGTCCCGAGTTCGATTCCCGGGTTCGATTCCTGGGTGGTATGTCTTGGAAACATTGGAGGCATGCTTAAGATTCTGCTTTTCTTCAAGCTGCATTAGCCAGTTAAGGCTAATGGTCATCCGGAACATTGCCTGAAACACTGGGCCCCTGTGGCGCACCGGCCAAGGTGCCTGTTAAATGGCCGAGCAGTCCCGAGTTCGAATCCCGGCTGGTGACTTTTGGAAACCTTGGAGGCATGCTTTAGATTTCCTTTTCAAATTGCATGTCTTTACATGTCTTTCACCCCACAGAGGCTGAAATTTGAGTCCCGCTTGGGGCTAGTCTGTTCCACACCCGGGTATGTGTTTTTTTTTCCATGTGGCTACATTAAGCAACAGTTCAGTGGAACAATATGGCTGGGTATATACAGACGACATCACTTTGGTTTGTGTGTTTAACACAGAATAACTAAACCCAGATAACCCAATATTTTTTCAAGTTCTGTACAGAACACTACTCTGAATAAGCAATTTTCAAGGTTAGCCGTGGGCTGAAGCTATGCAAACCCCAAAAAAGGGCAGCAGGGGAGGTGTTTGCTATATGGGGATTCCCCCAAATCGATGTGATGGCAAGGCATGGGCAAGGTATGGTCAAAGAAAGGGGCAAGGTATGGGCAAGGTAAGCGCAAGGTATGGGCAATGTGTTAAATGGGGACCCATGACCAGAAGCGGATGCATGGGTAGTTTAAAGGAGTGGTTCACCTCTACGTTGCCTTTTTTGTATGGTATAGAATGGCCAATTCTAAGCAACTTTTCAATTGGTCTACATTATTTATTTTTTATAGTTTCTGAATTTTTTGCCTTTTCCTGCTGTCTCTTTCCAGCTTTCAAATGGGGGTCACTGACCCCATCTAAAAAGAAGTGCTCTGTAAGGCTATACATTTACTGTTACTGCTACTTTTTATGACTACTCTTTCTATTCAGGTCCTCTCCTTTTCATATTCCAGTCTCTTATTCAAATCAATGCATGGTTGCTAAGGTAATATGGACCAGAGCAACCAGATTGTGGAAACCACATACTGGAGAGCTGCTGAATAAAAAAGATTCGAAAAATAAATAAAACAAATTGCAAATTGTCTCAAAATATCACTCTCTACAGCATACTAAAAGTTAACTCAAAGGGGAACAACCCCTTTTAGTGGATAGGAAGCCAGATGGGGAACCCACCCAAGGCAGATACCTGGGTGGGTTAAAAAGGCAACCTTTATTAGAAGAAAGCCAGCCAAATACAGTTTCATTCAGCAAGAGCACCTGCCGACCACCATTTTTTTCAGCAAGACCCCCTCTTTCCATCCCAGGCAGGTCACCTCCACCTTGGCCATCGTGCCACTGCGCCACCGTCCCTCCTTATTCCTCCTTTGATCTACGCTGTGCTCTTTCCCCAGGAAGTGACTTCCACTGATCCATCGGTCACTCTTGCTCCAGGCTGCAACTTCCCCTGTTCCATTGGCCACTCTTACTCCAGGCTGCAACTTCTTCAGATCCATCGGGCACTGTTACACCAACCAGCAACTTCCACTGATCAACACGCCATCTGATCCACTTCTTCGACCCAATGATCTGTTCAGACGATGACGAGTTTCTGCCGGGGGCGGGAATCGAACTCACGACCTTGTGCACCGGGGGCAGATGCCTTAACCACTTGGCTATCCAGAAGGTCTCCCTTATAAGGCCCTCCAGGGAGCGTATTGACTCTATTAGCCAGAAAATAGCCTGCCGGCACTACCTGTTATATGAAGAGACACCAAGGGACGTTCGGCTGTAATGGTCACCTGGAACCCCTCCTGGAAGGCCTGTCTACTGTGGCGCCCTGGCTTAGGCGCCTGTTAAATGACCGGGGAGTCCCCAGTTCGAATCCCGGGAGGTTCCTTTTGCAAACCGTGGAGGCGTGCTTAAGATGCCCTTTTCTTCAAGCAGCATTAGCCAGTTACTGCTAATGGTCATCCAAAACCTTTCCGGGTACACTGGGCCACAGTGGCGCACCGGCTAAGGCGCCTCTAGAATGGCCGGGGAGACCCGAGTTCGATTCCCAGGTGGTATCTTTGGGAAACCTTGGAGGCATGCATAAGATTCCCTTTTCTTCAAGCTGCATTAGCCAGTAAATGCTAATGGTCATCTGTTACCGTTCCAGGAAGGCCTGGACACTGTGGCGCACCGGCTAAGGTACTTGGTTAATGGCCGGGGAGACCCGAGTTCGAATCCTGACAGGTATCCTTTGCAAACCTTGGAGGCATGCTTAAGATTCCCTTTTCTTCAATCTGCATTAGCCAGTTAATGCTAATGGTCATCCGGAACCACTCCTGGGACACTTGGCCGCTGTGGCATACCGGCAAAGGCGCCTGTTAAATGGCCGGGGAGACCCGAGTTCGATTCCCGGGTGGTATGTTTTGGAAACCTTGGAGGCATGCT
Source organism: Xenopus laevis (assembly GCF_017654675.1). Lineage (NCBI taxonomy): Eukaryota > Metazoa > Chordata > Amphibia > Anura > Pipidae > Xenopus > Xenopus laevis. The sequence goes on from NC_054383.1 coordinate 92,566,116, forward strand.
TAAGAATCCCTTTTCTTCAAGCTGCATTAGCCAGTTAATGCTAATGGTCATCCGGAACCACACCCGGAAGGCCTGGCCACTGTGGCGCACCAGCTATGTCGTCTGTTAAATGGCCGGGGAGTCCTGAGTTCAAATCCCGAGAGGTATCTTTGGCAAACCTTGGAGGCATGCTTAACATTCCCTTTTCTTCAAGCTGCAGTAGCCAGTTAATGCTAATGGTCATCCAGAACCACTCCTGGAAGGCCTGGCCACTGTGGCGTGCCATCTAAGGCGCCTGTTAAATGGCCAAGGAGTCCCGAGTTCGATTCCCGGGTGGTATGTCTTGGAAACATTGGAGGCATGCTTAAGATTCTGCTTTTCTTCAAGCTGCATTAGCCAGTTAAGGCTAATGGTCATCCGGAACATTGCCTGAAACACTGGGCCCCTGTGGCGCACCGGCTAAGGTGCCTGTTAAATGGCCGAGCAGTCCCGAGTTCGAATCCCGGCTGGTGACTTTTGGAAACCTTGGAGGCATGCTTTAGATTTCCTTTTCAAATTGCATGTCTTTACATGTCTTTCACCCCACAGAGGCTGAAATTTGAGTCCCGCTTGGGGCTAGTCTGTTCCACACCCGGGTATGTGTTTTTTTTTCCATGTGGCTACATTAAAGCAACAGTTCAGTGGAACAATATGGCTGGGTATATACAGACGACATCACTTTGGTTTGTGTGTTTAACACAGAATAACTAAACCCAGATAACCCAATATTTTTTCAAGTTCTGTACAGAACACTACTCTGAATAAGCAATTTTCAAGGTTAGCCGTGGGCTGAAGCTATGCAAACCCCAAAAAAGGGCAGCAGGGGAGGTGTTTGCTATATGGGGATTCCCCCAAATCGATGTGATGGCAAGGCATGGGCAAGGTATGGTCAAAGAAAGGGCAAGGTATGGGCAAGGTAAGCGCAAGGTATGGGCAATGTGTTAAATGGGGACCCATGACCAGAAGCAGATGCATGGGTAGTTTAAAGGAGTGGTTCACCTCTACTTTGCCTTTTTTGTATGGTATAGAATGGCCAATTCTAAGCAACTTTTCAATTGGTCTACATTATTTATTTTTTATAGTTTCTGAATTTTTTGCCTTTTTCTGCTGTCTCTTTCCAGCTTTCAAATGGGGGTCACTGACCCCATCTAAAAAGAAGTGCTCTGTAAGGCTATACATTTACTGTTACTGCTACTTTTTATGACTACTCTTTCTATTCAGGTCCTCTCCTTTTCATATTCCAGTCTCTTATTCAAATCAATGCATGGTTGCTAAGGTAATATGGACCAGAGCAACCAGATTGTGGAAACCACATACTGGAGAGCTGCTGAATAAAAAAGATTCGAAAAATAAATAAAACAAATTGCAAATTGTCTCAAAATATCACTCTCTACAGCATACTAAAAGTTAACTCAAAGGGGAACAACCCCTTTTAGTGGATAGGAAGCCAGATGGGGAACCCACCCAAGGCAGATACCTGGGTGGGTTAAAAAGGCAACCTTTATTAGAAGAAAGCCAGCCAAATACAGTTTCATTCAGCAAGAGCACCTGCCGACCACCATTTTTTTCAGCAAGACCCCCTCTTTCCATCCCAGGCAGGTCACCTCCACCTTGGCCATCGTGCCACTGCGCCACCGTCCCTCCTATTCCTCCTTTGATCTACGCTGTGCTCTTTCCCCAGGAAGCGACTTCCACTGATCCATCGGTCACTCTTGCTCCAGGCTGCAACTTCCCCTGTTCCATTGGCCACTCTTACTCCAGGCTGCAACTTCTTCAGATCCATCGGGCACTGTTACACCAACCAGCAACTTCCACTGATCAACACGCCATCTGATCCACTTCTTCGACCCAATGATCTGTTCAGACGATGACGAGTTTCTGCCGGGGGCGGGAATCGAACTCACGACCTTGTGCACCGGGGGCAGATGCCTTAACCACTTGGCTATCCAGAAGGTCTCCCTTATAAGGCCCTCCAGGGAGCGTATTGACTCTATTAGCCAGAAAATAGCCTGCCGGCACTACCTGTTATATGAAGAGACACCAAGGGACGTTCGGCTGTAATGGTCACCTGGAACCCCTCCTGGAAGGCCTGTCTACTGTGGCGCCCTGGCTTAGGCGCCTGTTAAATGACCGGGGAGTCCCCAGTTCGAATCCCGGGAGGTTCCTTTTGCAAACCGTGGAGGCGTGCTTAAGATGCCCTTTTCTTCAAGCAGCATTAGCCAGTTACTGCTAATGGTCATCCAAAACCTTTCCGGGTACACTGGGCCACAGTGGCGCACCGGCTAAGGCGCCTCTAGAATGGCCGGGGAGACCCGAGTTCGATTCCCAGGTGGTATCTTTGGGAAACCTTGGAGGCATGCATAAGATTCCCTTTTCTTCAAGCTGCATTAGCCAGTAAATGCTAATGGTCATCTGTTACCGCTCCAGGAAGGCCTGGACACTGTGGCGCACTGGCTAAGGTACTTGGTTAATGGCCGGGGAGACCCGAGTTCGAATCCTTACAGGTATCCTTTGCAAACCTTGGAGGCATGCTTAAGATTCCCTTTTCTTCAATCTGCATTAGCCAGTTAATGCTAATGGTCATCCGGAACCGCTCCTGGGACACTTGGCCGCTGTGGCACACCGGCAAAGGCGCCTGTTAAATGGCCGGGGAGACCCGAGTTCGATTCCCGGGTGGTATGTCTTGGAAACATTGGAGGCATGCTTAAGATTCCCTTTTCTTCAAGCTGCAGTAGCCAGTTAATGCTAATGGTCATCCAGAACCACTCCTGGAAGGCCTGGCCACTGTGGCGTGCCATCTAAGGCGCCTGTTAAATGGCCAAGGAGTCCCGAGTTCGATTCCCGGGTGGTATGTCTTGGAAACATTGGAGGCATGCTTAAGATTCCGCTTTTCTTCAAGCTGCATTAGCCAGTTAAGGCTAATGGTCATCCGGAACATTGCCTGAAACACTGGGCCCCTGTGGCGCACCGGCTAAGGTGCCTGTTAAATGGCCGAGCAGTCCCGAGTTCAAATCCCGGCTGGTGACTTTTGGAACCTTGGAGGCATGCTTTAGATTTCCTTTTCAAATTGCATGTCTTTACATGTCTTTCACCCCACAGAGGCTGAAATTTGAGTCCCGCTTGGGGCTAGTCTGTTCCACACCCGGGTATGTGTTTTTTTTTCCATGTGGCTACATTAAAGCAACAGTTCAGTGGAACAATATGGCTGGGTATATACAGACGACGTCACTTTGGTTTGTGTGTTTAACACAGAATAACTAAACCCAGATAACCCAATATTTTTTCAAGTTCTGTACAGAACACTACTCTGAATAAGCAATTTTCAAGGTTAGCCGTGGGCTGAAGCTATGCAAACCCCAAAAAAGGGCAGCAGGGGAGGTGTTTGCTATATGGGGATTCCCCCAAATCGATGTGATGGCAAGGCATGGGCAAGGTATGGTCAAAGAAATGGCAAGGTATGGGCAAGGTAAGCGCAAGGTATGGGCAATGTGTTAAATGGGGACCCATGACCAGAAGCAGATGCATGGGTAGTTTAAAGGAGTGGTTCACCTCTACTTTGCCTTTTTTGCATGGTATAGAATGGGCAATTCTAAGCAACTTTTCAATTGGTCTACATTATTTATTTTTTATAGTTTCTGAATTTTTTGCCTTTTTCTGCTGTCTCTTTCCAGCTTTCAAATGGGGGTCACTGACCCCATCTAAAAAGAAGTGCTCTGTAAGGCTATACATTTACTGTTACTGCTACTTTTTATGACTACTCTTTCTATTCAGGTCCTCTCCTTTTCATATTCCAGTCTCTTATTCAAATCAATGCATGGTTGCTAAGGTAATATGGACCAGAGCAACCAGATTGTGGAAACCACATACTGGAGAGCTGCTGAATAAAAAAGATTCGAAAAATAAATAAAACAAATTGCAAATTGTCTCAAAATATCACTCTCTACAGCATACTAAAAGTTAACTCAAAGGGGAACAACCCCTTTTAGTGGATAGGAAGCCAGATGGGGAACCCACCCAAGGCAGATACCTGGGTGGGTTAAAAAGGCAACCTTTATTAGAAGAAAGCCAGCCAAATACAGTTTCATTCAGCAATAGCACCTGCCGACCACCATTTTTTTCAGCAAGACCCCCTCTTTCCATCCCAGGCAGGTCACCTCCACCTTGGCCATCGTGCCACTGCGCCACCGTCCCTCCTTATTCCAACTTTGATCTATGCTGTGCTCTTTCCCCAGGAAGCGACTTCCACTGATCCATCGGTCACTCTTGCTCCAGGCTGCAACTTCCCCTGTTCCATTGGCCACTCTTACTCCAGGCTGCAACTTCTTCAGATCCATCGGGCACTGTTACACCAACCAGCAACTTCCACTGATCAACACGCCATCTGATCCACTTCTTCGACCCAATGATCTGGCAGATACCTGGGTGGGTTAAAAAGGCAACCTTTATTAGAAGAAAGCCAGCCAAATACAGTTTCATTCAGCAATAGCACCTGCCGACCACCATTTTTTTCAGCAAGACCCCCTCTTTCCATCCCAGGCAGGTCACCTCCACCTTGGCCATCGTGCCACCGTCCCTCCTTATTCATCCTTTGATCTACGCTGTGCTCTTTCCCCAGGAAGCGACTTCCACTGATCCATCGGTCACTCTTGCTCCAGGCTGCAACTTCCCCTGTTCCATTGGCCACTCTTACTCCAGGCTGCAACTTCTTCAGATCCATCGGGCACTGTTACACCAACCAGCAACTTCCACTGATCAACACGCCATCTGATCCACTTCTTCGACCCAATGATCTGTTCAGACGATGACGAGTTTCTGCCGGGGGCGGGAATCGAACTCACGACCTTGTGCACCGGGGGCAGATGCCTTAACCACTTGGCTATCCAGAAGGTCTCCCTTATAAGGCCCTCCAGGGAGCGTATTGACTCTATTAGCCAGAAAATAGCCTGCCGGCACTACCTGTTATATGAAGAGACACCAAGGGACGTTCGGCTGTAATGGTCACCTGGAACCCCTCCTGGAAGGCCTGTCTACTGTGGCGCCCTGGCTTAGGCGCCTGTTAAATGACCGGGGAGTCCCCAGTTCGAATCCCGGGAGGTTCCTTTTGCAAACCATGGAGGCGTGCTTAAGATGCCCTTTTCTTCAAGCAGCATTAGCCAGTTACTGCTAATGGTCATCCAAAACCTCTCCGGGTACACTGGGCCACAGTGGCGCACCGGCTAAGGCGCCTCTAGAATGGCCGGGGAGACCCGAGTTCGATTCCCAGGTGGTATCTTTGGGAAACCTTGGAGGCATGCATAAGATTCCCTTTTCTTCAAGCTGCATTAGCCAGTAAATGCTAATGGTCATCTGTTACCGCTCCAGGAAGGCCTGTACACTGTGGCGCACTGGCTAAGGTACTTGGTTAATGGCCGGGGAGACCCGAGTTCGAATCCTGACAGGTATCCTTTGCAAACCTTGGAGGCATGCTTACGATTCCCTTTTCTTCAATCTGCATTAGCCAGTTAATGCTAATGGTCATCCGGAACGGCTCCTGGGACACTTGGCCGCTGTGGCACACCGGCAAAGGCGCCTGTTAAATGGCCGGGGAGACCCGAGTTCGATTCCCGGGTGGTATGTCTTGGAAACATTGGAGGCATGCTTAAGATTCCCTTTTCTTCAAGCTGCAGTAGCCAGTTAATGCTAATGGTCATCCAGAACCACTCCTGGAAGGCCTGGCCACTGTGGCGTGCCATCTAAGGCGCCTGTTAAATGGCCAAGGAGTCCCGAGTTCGATTCCCGGGTGGTATGTATTGGAGGCATGCTTAAGATTCCGCTTTTCTTCAAGCTGCATTAGCCAGTTAAGGCTAATGGTCATCCGGAACATTGCCTGAAACACTGGGCCCCTGTGGCGCACCGGCTAAGGTGCCTGTTAAATGGCCGAGCAGTCCCGAGTTCAAATCCCGGCTGGTGACTTTTGGAACCTTGGAGGCATGCTTTAGATTTCCTTTTCAAATTGCATGTCTTTACATGTCTTTCACCCCACAGAGGCTGAAATTTGAGTCCCGCTTGGGGCTAGTCTGTTCCACACCCGGGTATGTGTTTTTTTTTCCATGTGGCTACATTAAAGCAACAGTTCAGTGGAACAATATGGCTGGGTATATACAGACGACGTCACTTTGGTTTGTGTGTTTAACACAGAATAACTAAACCCAGATAACCCAATATTTTTTCAAGTTCTGTACAGAACACTACTCTGAATAAGCAATTTTCAAGGTTAGCCGTGGGCTGAAGCTATGCAAACCCCAAAAAAGGGCAGCAGGGGAGGTGTTTGCTATATGGGGATTCCCCCAAATCGATGTGACGGCAAGGCATGGGCAAGGTATGGTCAAAGAAATGGCAAGGTATGGGCAAGGTAAGCGCAAGGTATGGGCAATGTGTTAAATGGGGACCCATGACCAGAAGCAGATGCATGGGTAGTTTAAAGGAGTGGTTCACCTCTACTTTGCCTTTTTTGCATGGTATAGAATGGGCAATTCTAAGCAACTTTTCAATTGGTCTACATTATTTATTTTTTATAGTTTCTGAATTTTTTGCCTTTTTCTGCTGTCTCTTTCCAGCTTTCAAATGGGGGTCACTGACCCCATCTAAAAAGAAGTGCTCTGTAAGGCTATACATTTACTGTTACTGCTACTTTTTATGACTACTCTTTCTATTCAGGTCCTCTCCTTTTCATATTCCAGTCTCTTATTCAAATCAATGCATGGTTGCTAAGGTAATATGGACCAGAGCAACCAGATTGTGGAAACCACATACTGGAGAGCTGCTGAATAAAAAAGATTCGAAAAATAAATAAAACAAATTGCAAATTGTCTCAAAATATCACTCTCTACAGCATACTAAAAGTTAACTCAAAGGGGAACAACCCCTTTTAGTGGATAGGAAGCCAGATGGGGAACCCACCCAAGGCAGATACCTGGGTGGGTTAAAAAGGCAACCTTTATTAGAAGAAAGCCAGCCAAATACAGTTTCATTCAGCAAGAGCACCTGCCGACCACCATTTTTTTCAGCAAGACCCCCTCTTTCCATCCCAGGCAGGTCACCTCCACCTTGGCCATCGTGCCACTGCGCCACCGTCCCTCCTTATTCCTCCTTTGATCTATGCTGTGCTCTTTCCCCAGGAAGCGACTTCCACTGATCCATCGGTCACTCTTGCTCCAGGCTGCAACTTCCCCTGTTCCATTGGCCACTCTTACTCCAGGCTGCAACTTCTTCAGATCCATCGGGCACTGTTACACCAACCAGCAACTTCCACTGATCAACACGCCATCTGATCCACTTCTTCGACCCAATGATCTGGTCAGACGATGGCGAGTTTCTGCCGGGGGCAGGAATCGAACTCACGACCTTGTGCACCGGGGGCAGATGCCTTAACCACTTGGCTATCCAGAAGGTCTCCCTTATAAGGCCCTCCAGGGAGCGTATTGACTCTATTAGCCAGAAAATAGCCTGCCGGCACTACCTGTTATATGAAGAGACACCAAGGGACGTTCGGCTGTAATGGTCACCTGGAACCCCTCCTGGAAGGCCTGTCTACTGTGGCGCCCTGGCTTAGGCGCCTGTTAAATGACCGGGGAGTTCCCAGTTCGAATCCCGGGAGGTTCCTTTTGCAAACCGTGGAGGCGTGCTTAAGATGCCCTTTTCTTCAAGCAGCATTAGCCAGTTACTGCTAATGGTCATCCAAAACCTTTCCGGGTACACTGGGCCACAGTGGCGCACCGGCTAAGGTGCCTCTAGAATGGCCGGGGAGACCCGAGTTCGATTCCCAGGTGGTATCTTTGGGAAACCTTGGAGGCATGCATAAGATTCCCTTTTCTTCAAGCTGCATTAGCCAGTAAATGCTAATGGTCATCTGTTACCGCTCCAGGAAGGCCTGGACACTGTGGCGCACTGGCTAAGGTACTTGGTTAATGGCCGGGGAGACCCGAGTTCGAATCCTGACAGGTATCCTTTGCAAACCTTGGAGGCATGCTTACGATTCCCTTTTCTTCAATCTGCATTAGCCAGTTAATGCTAATGGTCATCCGGAACCGCTCCTGGGACACTTGGCCGCTGTGGCACACCGGCAAAGGCGCCTGTTAAATGGCCGGGGAGACCCGAGTTCGATTCCCGGGTGGTATGTCTTGGAAACATTGGAGGCATGCTTAAGATTCCCTTTTCTTCAAGCTGCAGTAGCCAGTTAATGCTAATGGTCATCCAGAACCACTCCTGGAAGGCCTGGCCACTGTGGCGTGCCATCTAAGGCGCCTGTTAAATGGCCAAGGAGTCCCGAGTTCGATTCCCGGGTGGTATGTCTTGGAAACATTGGAGGCATGCTTAAGATTCCGCTTTTCTTCAAGCTGCATTAGCCAGTTAAGGCTAATGGTCATCCGGAACATTGCCTGAAACACTGGGCCCCTGTGGCGCACCGGCTAAGGTGCCTGTTAAATGGCCGAGCAGTCCCGAGTTCGAATCCCGGCTGGTGACTTTTGGAACCTTGGAGGCATGCTTTAGATTTCCTTTTCAAATTGCATGTCTTTACATGTCTTTCACCCCACAGAGGCTGAAATTTGAGTCCCGCTTGGGGCTAGTCTGTTCCACACCCGGGTATGTGTTTTTTTTTCCATGTGGCTACATTAAAGCAACAGTTCAGTGGAACAATATGGCTGGGTATATACAGACGACGTCACTTTGGTTTGTGTGTTTAACACAGAATAACTAAACCCAGATAACCCAATATTTTTTCAAGTTCTGTACAGAACACTACTCTGAATAAGCAATTTTCAAGGTTAGCCGTGGGCTGAAGCTATGCAAACCCCAAAAAAGGGCAGCAGGGGAGGTGTTTGCTATATGGGGATTCCCCCAAATCGATGTGATGGCAAGGCATGGGCAAGGTATGGTCAAAGAAATGGCAAGGTATGGGCAAGGTAAGCGCAAGGTATGGGCAATGTGTTAAATGGGGACCCATGACCAGAAGCAGATGCATGGGTAGTTTAAAGGAGTGGTTCACCTCTACTTTGCCTTTTTTGCATGGTATAGAATGGGCAATTCTAAGCAACTTTTCAATTGGTCTACATTATTTATTTTTTATAGTTTCTGAATTTTTTGCCTTTTTCTGCTGTCTCTTTCCAGCTTTCAAATGGGGGTCACTGACCCCATCTAAAAAGAAGTGCTCTGTAAGGCTATACATTTACTGTTACTGCTACTTTTTATGACTACTCTTTCTATTCAGGTCCTCTCCTTTTCATATTCCAGTCTCTTATTCAAATCAATGCATGGTTGCTAAGGTAATATGGACCAGAGCAACCAGATTGTGGAAACCACATACTGGAGAGCTGCTGAATAAAAAAGATTCGAAAAATAAATAAAACAAATTGCAAATTGTCTCAAAATATCACTCTCTACAGCATACTAAAAGTTAACTCAAAGGGGAACAACCCCTTTTAGTGGATAGGAAGCCAGATGGGGAACCCACCCAAGGCAGATACCTGGGTGGGTTAAAAAGGCAACCTTTATTAGAAGAAAGCCAGCCAAATACAGTTTCATTCAGCAATAGCACCTGCCGACCACCATTTTTTTCAGCAAGACCCCCTCTTTCCATCCCAGGCAGGTCACCTCCACCTTGGCCATCGTGCCACTGCGCCACCGTCCCTCCTTATTCCTCCTTTGATCTATGCTGTGCTCTTTCCCCAGGAAGCGACTTCCACTGATCCATCGGTCACTCTTGCTCCAGGCTGCAACTTCCCCTGTTCCATTGGCCACTCTTACTCCAGGCTGCAACTTCTTCAGATCCATCGGGCACTGTTACACCAACCAGCAACTTCCACTGATCAACACGCCATCTGATCCACTTCTTCGACCCAATGATCTGGCAGATACCTGGGTGGGTTAAAAAGGCAACCTTTATTAGAAGAAAGCCAGCCAAATACAGTTTCATTCAGCAATAGCACCTGCCGACCACCATTTTTTTCAGCAAGACCCCCTCTTTCCATCCCAGGCAGGTCACCTCCACCTTGGCCATCGTGCCACCGTCCCTCCTTATTCATCCTTTGATCTACGCTGTGCTCTTTCCCCAGGAAGCGACTTCCACTGATCCATCGGTCACTCTTGCTCCAGGCTGCAACTTCCCCTGTTCCATTGGCCACTCTTACTCCAGGCTGCAACTTCTTCAGATCCATCGGGCACTGTTACACCAACCAGCAACTTCCACTGATCAACACGCCATCTGATCCACTTCTTCGACCCAATGATCTGTTCAGACGATGACGAGTTTCTGCCGGGGGCGGGAATCGAACTCACGACCTTGTGCACCGGGGGCAGATGCCTTAACCACTTGGCTATCCAGAAGGTCTCCCTTATAAGGCCCTCCAGGGAGCGTATTGACTCTATTAGCCAGAAAATAGCCTGCCGGCACTACCTGTTATATGAAGAGACACCAAGGGACGTTCGGCTGTAATGGTCACCTGGAACCCCTCCTGGAAGGCCTGTCTACTGTGGCGCCCTGGCTTAGGCGCCTGTTAAATGACCGGGGAGTCCCCAGTTCGAATCCCGGGAGGTTCCTTTTGCAAACCGTGGAGGCGTGCTTAAGATGCCCTTTTCTTCAAGCAGCATTAGCCAGTTACTGCTAATGGTCATCCAAAACCTTTCCGGGTACACTGGGCCACAGTGGCGCACCGGCTAAGGCGCCTCTAGAATGGCCGGGGAGACCCGAGTTCGATTCCCAGGTGGTATCTTTGGGAAACCTTGGAGGCATGCATAAGATTCCCTTTTCTTCAAGCTGCATTAGCCAGTAAATGCTAATGGTCATCTGTTACCGCTCCAGGAAGGCCTGGACACTGTGGCGCACTGGCTAAGATACTTGGTTAATGGCCGGGGAGACCCGAGTTCGAATCCTGACAGGTATCCTTTGCAAACCTTGGAGGCATGCTTAAGATTCCCTTTTCTTCAATCTGCATTAGCCAGTTAATGCTAATGGTCATCCGGAACCACTCCTGGGACACTTGGCCGCTGTGGCATACCGGCAAAGGCGCCTGTTAAATGGCCGGGGAGACCCGAGTTCGATTCCCGGGTGGTATGTTTTGGAAACCTTGGAGGCATGCTTAAGAATCCCTTTTCTTCAAGCTGCATTAGCCAGTTAATGCTAATGGTCTTTGGGAACCAAACCCGGAAGGCCTAGCCACTGTGGCGCACCAGCTATGTCGTCTGTTAAATGGCCGGGGAGTTCCGAGTTCAAATCCCGAGAGGTATCTTTGGCCAACCTTGGAGGCATGCTTAAGATTCCCTTTTCTTCAAGCTGCAGTAGCCAGTTAATGCTAATGGTCATCCAGAACCACTCCTGGAAGGCCTGGCCACTGTGGCGTGCCATCTAAGGCGCCTGTTAAATGGCCAAGGAGTCCCGAGTTCGATTCCCGGGTGGTATGTCTTGGAAACATTGGAGGCATGCTTAAGATTCCGCTTTTCTTCAAGCTGCATTAGCCAGTTAAGGCTAATGGTCATCCGGAACATTGCCTGAAACACTGGGCCCCTGTGGCGCACCGGCTAAGGTGCCTGTTAAATGGCCGAGCAGTCCCGAGTTCGAATCCCGGCTGGTGACTTTTGGAAACCTTGGAGGCATGCTTTAGATTTCCTTTTCAAATTGCATGTCTTTACATGTCTTTCACCCCACAGAGGCTGAAATTTGAGTCCCGCTTGGGGCTAGTCTGTTCCACACCCGGGTATGTGTTTTTTTTTCCATGTGGCTACATTAAAGCAACAGTTCAGTGGAACAATATGGCTGGGTATATACAGACGACGTCACTTTGGTTTGTGTGTTTAACACAGAATAACTAAACCCAGATAACCCAATATTTTTTCAAGTTCTGTACAGAACACTACTCTGAATAAGCAATTTTCAAGGTTAGCCGTGGGCTGAAGCTATGCAAACCCCAAAAAAGGGCAGCAGGGGAGGTGTTTGCTATATGGGGATTCCCCCAAATCGATGTGATGGCAAGGCATGGGCAAGGTATGGTCAAAGAAATGGCAAGGTATGGGCAAGGTAAGCGCAAGGTATGGGCAATGTGTTAAATGGGGACCCATGACCAGAAGCAGATGCATGGGTAGTTTAAAGGAGTGGTTCACCTCTACTTTGCCTTTTTTGCATGGTATAGAATGGCCAATTCTAAGCAACTTTTCAATTGGTCTACATTATTTATTTTTTATAGTTTCTGAATTTTTTGCCTTTTTCTGCTGTCTCTTTCCAGCTTTCAAATGGGGGTCACTGACCCCATCTAAAAAGAAGTGCTCTGTAAGGCTATACATTTACTGTTACTGCTACTTTTTATGACTACTCTTTCTATTCAGGTCCTCTCCTTTTCATATTCCAGTCTCTTATTCAAATCAATGCATGGTTGCTAAGGTAATATGGACCAGAGCAACCAGATTGTGGAAACCACATACTGGAGAGCTGCTGAATAAAAAAGATTCGAAAAATAAATAAAACAAATTGCAAATTGTCTCAAAATATCACTCTCTACAGCATACTAAAAGTTAACTCAAAGGGGAACAACCCCTTTTAGTGGATAGGAAGCCAGATGGGGAACCCACCCAAGGCAGATACCTGGGTGGGTTAAAAAGGCAACCTTTATTAGAAGAAAGCCAGCCAAATACAGTTTCATTCAGCAAGAGCACCTGCCGACCACCATTTTTTTCAGCAAGACCCCCTCTTTCCATCCCAGGCAGGTCACCTCCACCTTGGCCATCGTGCCACTGCGCCACCGTCCCTCCTTATTCCTCCTTTGATCTACGCTGTGCTCTTTCCCCAGGAAGCGACTTCCACTGATCCATCGGTCACTCTTGCTCCAGGCTGCAACTTCCCCTGTTCCATTGGCCACTCTTACTCCAGGCTGCAACTTCTTCAGATCCATCGGGCACTGTTACACCAACCAGCAACTTCCACTGATCAACACGCCATCTGATCCACTTCTTCGACCCAATGATCTGTTCAGACGATGACGAGTTTCTGCCGGGGGCGGGAATCGAACTCACGACCTTGTGCACCGGGGCAGATGCCTTAACCACTTGGCTATCCAGAAGGTCTCCCTTATAAGGCCCTCCAGGGAGCGTATTGACTCTATTAGCCAGAAAATAGCCTGCCGGCACTACCTGTTATATGAAGAGACACCAAGGGACGTTCGGCTGTAATGGTCACCTGGAACCCCTCCTGGAAGGCCTGTCTACTGTGGCGCCCTGGCTTAGGCGCCTGTTAAATGACCGGGGAGTCCCCAGTTCGAATCCCGGGAGGTTCCTTTTGCAAACCGTGGAGGCGTGCTTAAGATGCCCTTTTCTTCAAGCAGCATTAGCCAGTTACTGCTAATGGTCATCCAAAACCTTCCGGGTACACTGGGCCACAGTGGCGCACCGGCTAAGGCGCCTCTAGAATGGCCGGGGAGACCCGAGTTCGATTCCCAGGTGGTATCTTTGGGAAACCTTGGAGGCATGCATAAGATTCCCTTTTCTTCAAGCTGCATTAGCCAGTAAATGCTAATGGTCATCTGTTACCGCTCCAGGAAGGCCTGGACACTGTGGCGCACTGGCTAAGGTACTTGGTTAATGGCCGGGGAGACCCGAGTTCGAATCCTGACAGGTATCCTTTGCAAACCTTGGAGGCATGCTTAAGATTCCCTTTTCTTCAATCTGCATTAGCCAGTTAATGCTAATGGTCATCCGGAACCGCTCCTGGGACACTTGGCCGCTGTGGCACACCGGCAAAGGCGCCTGTTAAATGGCCGGGGAGACCCGAGTTCGATTCCCGGGTGGTATGTCTTGGAAACATTGGAGGCATGCTTAAGATTCCCTTTTCTTCAAGCTGCAGTAGCCAGTTAATGCTAATGGTCATCCAGAACCACTCCTGGAAGGCCTGGCCACTGTGGCGTGCCAATCTAAGGCGCCTGTTAAATGGCCAAGGAGTCCCGAGTTCGATTCCCGGGTGGTATGTCTTGGAAACATTGGAGGCATGCTTAAGATTCCGCTTTTCTTCAAGCTGCATTAGCCAGTTAAGGCTAATGGTCATCCGGAACATTGCCTGAAACACTGGGCCCCTGTGGCGCCACCGGCTAAGGTGCCTGTTAAATGGCCCGAGCAGTCCCGAGTTCAAATCCCGGCTGGTGACTTTTGGAACCTTGGAGGCATGCTTTAGATTTCCTTTTCAAATTGCATGTCTTTACATGTCTTTCACCCCACAGAGGCTGAAATTTGAGTCCCGCTTGGGGCTAGTCTGTTCCACACCCGGGTATGTGTTTTTTTTTCCATGTGGCTACATTAAAGCAACAGTTCAGTGGAACAATATGGCTGGGTATATACAGACGACGTCACTTTGGTTTGTGTGTTTAACACAGAATAACTAAACCCAGATAACCCAATATTTTTTCAAGTTCTGTACAGAACACTACTCTGAATAAGCAATTTTCAAGGTTAGCCGTGGGCTGAAGCTATGCAAACCCCAAAAAAGGGCAGCAGGGGAGGTGTTTGCTATATGGGGATTCCCCCAAATCGATGTGATGGCAAGGCATGGGCAAGGTATGGTCAAAGAAAGGGCAAGGTATGGGCAAGGTAAGCGCAAGGTATGGGCAATGTGTTAAATGGGGACCCATGACCAGAAGCGGATGCATGGGTAGTTTAAAGGAGTGGTTCACCTCTACTTTGCCTTTTTTGTATGGTATAGAATGGCCAATTCTAAGCAACTTTTCAATTGGTCTACATTATTTATTTTTTATAGTTTCTGAATTTTTTGCCTTTTCTGCTGTCTCTTTCCAGCTTTCAAATGGGGGGTCACTGACCCATCTAAAAAGAAGTGCTCTGTAAGGCTATACATTTACTGTTACTGCTACTTTTTATGACTACTCTTTCTATTCAGGTCCTCTCCTTTCATATTCCAGTCTCTTATTCAAATCAATGCATGGTTGCTAAGGTAATATGGACCAGAGCAACCAGATTGTGGAAACCACATACTGGAGAGCTGCTGAATAAAAAAGATTCGAAAAATAAATAAAACAAATTGCAAATTGTCTCAAAATATCACTCTCTACAGCATACTAAAAGTTAACTCAAAGGGGAACAACCCCTTTTAGTGGATAGGAAGCCAGATGGGGAACCCACCCAAGGCAGATACCTGGGTGGGTTAAAAAGGCAACCTTTATTAGAAGAAAGCCAGCCAAATACAGTTTCATTCAGCAAGAGCACCTGCCGACCACCATTTTTTCAGCAAGACCCCCTCTTTCCATCCCAGGCAGGTCACCTCCACCTGGCCATCGTGCCACTGCGCCCACCGTCCCTCTTATTCCAACTTTGATCTATTGCTTGTGCTCTTTCCCCAGGAAGTGACCTTCCATGTCCATCGGTCACTCTTGCAATCAGGCGCAACTTCCCCTGTTCCAAATTGGCCACTCTTATCCAGGCTGCAACTTCTTCAGATCCATCGGGCACTGTTACACCAACCAGCAACTATCCACTGATAACACGCCCCATCTGATCCACTTCTTCGACCCAATGATCTGGCAGATACCTGGCGTGGGTTAAAAAGGCAACCGTTTAAATAGAAGAAAGCCAGCCAAATACAGTTCATTCAGCAATAGCACCTGCCGACCACCATTTTTTCAGCAAGACGCCCCATCTTTCCATCCCAGGCAGGTTCAACATCCACCTTGGCCATCGTGCCACCGTCCCTCCTTATTCATCCTTTGATTCTACGCTGATGCTCTTTTTCCAGGAAGCGACTTCTCCACTGATCATCGGTCACTCTTGGCTCCAGGCTGTCAACTTCCCTGTTTCCATATGGCCACTCTTACTCCAGTCTCGCTTCTCTCAGGATTCCATCGGGCACTGTTACACCAACCAGCAACTTCCACTGATCTAACACGCCATTGAATTCATTTCTTCGACCAATGATCTGTTCAGACGTGACGAGTTCTTGCCGGGGGCGGGAAATCGAACTCACGACTTGTGACGGGGGCAGATGCCCTTAACCACTTTGGTATCCAGAAGGTCTCCCTTTTAAGGCCCTCAGGGTATGACTCTATTAGCCAGGAAATTAAGTCCTGCGGCACTACCTGGTTATATGAAGAGTACACCAAGGGACGTTCGGCTAGTGAATGGCTCACCATGGGAATCTCCCTCCTGGAAGGCCTGTCTACTTGGCGCCCTGGCTAGGCGCCTGCTTAAATGACCGGGGCGATCCCCAGTTCGAATCCCGGGAGGTTCCTTTTGCAAACCATGGAGGCTGTGCTTAGTTGCCCTTTTCTTTCAAGCAGCATTAGCCAGTTACTGCTAATGGTCATCCAAAACGCTCTCAGGGACACTGGGCACGTGGCGCACCGGGCTAAGCGCCTCTAGAATGGCCGGGAGAACCGAGTTGATTCCAGGTGGTATCTTTGGGAACCTTGGAGGCAGGCATTAAGATTCCCTTTCTTCAAGCGGTGCATTAGCCATGTAAATGCAATGGTCATTCTGTTACCGCCTCACGGAAGGCTGACACTGTGGGCACTGGCATGGTACTTGGTTAATGGGCGGGAGACAGTTCGAATCCTGACACGTATCCTTTGCAACCTTGGAGGCCTGCTTACGATTTTCCTTTCTTCAATATGCAACTTCCCCCTGTCCTCGTTGCCACTCTGTACTCCAGGCTGCAACTTCTGCAGATCCATCGGGCACTGTTAAACCAACCAGGCAACTTCCACTGATCAGAACACCCATCTTGATCACATTCTTCGACCCAATGATCTGTTCAGACGATGACGAGTTTTCTGCCGGGGCGGGAATCGTAACTCCAGTAGCGAACTTGTTGCACCGGGGGCGATTTTGCCATTAACCACTTGGCTTATGCAGAAGGTCTCACTTATAAAGCTCTCAAGGGCGTATTGACTCTATTAGCCAGAAAATAGCCTGTCGGCACTACCTGTTATATTGAAGAGACACCAAGGACGTTCGGGCTGTAAGGGACAACCGGGAACACCTCCTGGAAGCCTGTCTTACTGTGGCGCATGGCTTAAGGTGCCTGTTAAATGACCGGGGAGTCCCCAGTTAAGAATCCCGGAGGTTCCTTTTGCAAAACCCGTGGACGGCATGCTTAAGATGCCTTGTTTTCAATCTGCATTAGCCATTTAATGTAATGGTCATCCGAAACCGTTTTCCTGGGACACTTGGCCGCTGTGGCATTACCGGCAAAGGCGCCTGTTAAATGGCGAAGGACCCAAGTTCGATTCCCAGGTGGTATCTTTGGGAAAACCTGGAGGCATGTCATAAGATTTTCCCTTTTTCTTCAATGGCATTAGCCAGATAAATGCTAATGGGTCATCTGTTTACCGCTCCAGAAGGCCTCTGGGACACTTGTGGCGCACTGGCTAAGATACTTGGTTAATGGACGGGGTGACCCGAGTTCGAACCTGACAGGTATCCTTTGCAAACCTGAGGCATGCTTAAGATTCCCATTTTTCTTTCAATCTGCATTAGCCAGTTAATTGCTAATGGTCATCCGGAAC
>NC_054383.1:92584163-92592994 GCF_017654675.1 Xenopus laevis
CCGCACACCACCCATTTTTTCAGCAGACCCCCTCTTTCCATCCCAGGACAGGCGTTCACACGTCCACCACTTGGCCATCGTGCCATCGTCCCTCCCTATCCCCTATTTGCATCTACGCCACTACCTGTCTGCTCTTTCCCCAGGAGCGACTTCCACTGAGATCCATCGGTCACCTTACTCCACCCCCCCCACGTGCGTGAGAGCGCAACCCTCGTTGAGGTACTCTCCCATCCGTAGAGCTACTGTTACACCACAGCCAGCGAAACTCTCCAGCTGCATCAACACGTCCACCATCTATCCTCTATCTCTTCTTCGACCCCAATGACCCTGTTCAGCGATGATGAGTTTCTTCGGATGACGAGCCTGGAATTCAACCACGACCCTTGTGCACGGGGGCAGCATGCCTTAACCACTTGGCTATCCTAGAAGTGCCTTCCCTTAATATGCCCTCCAGGGAGGCGATATTGGACTCTATTAGGCAGAAAATAGCCTGCCGCCGAGCACTTACCTGTTTCTCAAAGAAGACGACACCAAGGAGAAGTTCGGTTGTAATGGTCACCTGGAACCCCTCTGGAAGCCTGCCATACTTGTGGCGCCCTGGCCTTAGGCGCCATGTTAATATTGGCCGGGGCTCTCCAGTTCGAATACCCGGCAGGATCTTTTTGCAAAACCGTCGGCAGGCAATGCTTAAGATGCACTTCCTCTTCATAGCAGCGATGAGCCTAGTTAATGCGCTAAAGATGGTACATCCAAAACCGTCCTGGTACACTGCGGCCACTGTTGGCACACCGGCTAAGGCGCCCTCTGAATGGCCGCGCGCAGACCAGGAGTTCGTTTCCCAAGTTGCGTATCTTTTGGTAAAACCTTTGGAGGCATGCTTAAGATTCCCTTTTCTTCAAGCTGCATTAGCCAAGTAAAAGCTAATGGTCATCTGTTACCGCTCCAGAAGGCCTGGACCTGTGGGCGGCACGGCTAAGTGCCTGTTAATGGCGGGAGTCCTGAGATTTGAATCCCGCAGAGGATATCCTTATGCAAAACCTTGGACGGGCAATGCTTAAGATTACTTTTCTCTTCAATCTGCAATTCTAGCCAGTGAAATGCGCTAGATGGTCATCTGGAACCACTCCAGGCTGATACCTTGGCCGCTGTTGCATACCGGCAAAGGCGCCTGAAATGGCCGGGGAGACCCTGAGTTGATTCCGGGGTATGTTTTGGAAACCTTGGAGGCATGCTAAGTAATCCCTTTTCTTCAAGCTGCCATTAGCCAGTAAGCTAATGTGTCATCCGGTACACACCTGCTCAAGGCCTGGCCACTGCAGGCGCGCCAGCTATGTCGTCTGTTAAATGGCCGGGGGAGTCCCGAGTTCAAATCCGAAGAGGTATCTTTGGCAAACCCTTGCCCAGGGCTGCTTAAGATCTTCCTTTTCTTCAGCTGGCAGTAGCCAGTTAATGCTAAATGGTCCATCACCGAACACCACACCCGGAAGGCCTGGCCACTGTGCCGCGCCAAGAGGCTAATGTCGTCTGTTAAATCGGACCGGGAGTCCCGAGTTCGATTTCGCCGGGTGGTATGTCTTGGAAACATTGGAGGCATGCTTACAGATTCCCTTTCTTCAAGCTGCATTAGCCACTAAGGCTAATGTCAATCCGGAACATTGCCCATAACGCTTGGCCCCCTTTGGCCGCACCGAGCTAAGTGCCTGTTTAAATGCTACCCCGAGCAGTCCCGAGTTCGGAATCCTCCGGGTAGGGGACTTTTGAAACCTTGGGAGGCATGCTTTAGATTTCCTTTTCAAATTGCATGTCTTTACAAATGTCTTTCAACCCCACAGGAGACTGAAATTGAGGTCCCGCTTGGGCTAGTCTGTTCCACACCGGGGTATGTGTTCTTTTTCATTTGGCTACATTGAAGCAACAGTTCAGGTGTTAACAATATGGCTGGGTATATTACAGACAGTCACTGAGTGTGTGGTTTGTGTTTTAACAAGAACAACCATAAAACCCAGAAAAACCCAACCTATTTTTTCGAATTTCTGTACAGAACACTACTCTAATAAGCAATTTCAAGGTAAGCCCGTAGGGCTGAGCTATGCAAAACCCCAAAGGGCAGCAGGGAGGTGTTTGCTATATGAGCGGATTCCCCCCAAATCGACGGGTGATGGCACAGGCATTCTTTTTGCAAACCACCGTGGAGGCATGCTTAAGATGCCCTTTCTTCAAGCTAAAGCACTTAGCCAGTTAATGCTAATTGGTCATACAAAAAGCGCGTTCCTGGTACACTAGCGGCCACCTATAGCGCCACACCCGGCTAAGGTCGGCCTCTTGAATGGCCGGCGCAGACCCGGAGTTCGATTATCCCAAGTGGTTTCTTTCTGGAACAACCTTGGAAGGCCATGCTTAAATTCCTTCTTTCAAGCCGCTGCATCTAGCCAGTAAAATGCTAATGTCATCTGTAGCCCGCCCAGGCAAGGCCTGACCACGGCTGGACGCACCGGCTAAAGGTGCTGCTTAAGATGGGCACGGGAGTACCTGAGTTTGGAATCCGTAGCTGGTATCCTTTGCAAAAACCTTGCGAGGCATGCTTAACGATTACTTTTTCTTCAATCTGCAATTAGGCCAGTTTAATAGCTAATGCGCAGCTGGAAACCACTCCAGGATACTTGGCCCTGGTGTTGCATACCGGCACAAAGCGCCTGTTAAAATGGCCGGGCGGAGACCCGAGTATCCGTATTCCGACCCTTGTGAACCTTGAGGCCACGCTTAAGAATCCCTTTTCTTCAAGGCTGCATAGCCAGTTAATGCTAATGTGTCATCCGGAACCACACCATCAAACGCGGGCCTCGGCCACTGTGGCGCGCCCAGCTAATGTCGTCTGTGTGTAAATGCCGCGGAGTCCCAGAGTTCCAAATCCGAGAGCAGCGTATTCTTTGGCAAACCTTGGAGGCATCTTAAGATTCATCTTTCTTACAAATGCTAGCCTAGATCATAGCCAGTTAATTGCGACCCATGGTCATCCCGAACCACCCACCCGGAAGGCCTGCCACTGTGGGCGCCCGAGCCTACTTGTCGCATCTGATTACAATGGCCGGGTGAGTCCTCGAGTCTCGCAATCTCCTCCGCGGTGTACTGTCTGGAAAACATTGCGAGGCACTGCTTCAAGATCTCTTTTACATCTCTCTTAGCCACGTAAGGCTAAGGGTCATCCGGAGAGCGAGTGCCATAACGCTTGGCCCCATGTGGCGCACCGGCTAAGGTTGCCTGTTAAATGGCCGAAGCTAGTCCCGAGTTCAATTCCCGGGTTCGCGCTGACTTTGGAAACCCTGGAGGCATGCCTTTCTAGATTTCCTTTTCAAATCTGCTGTCTTACATGTACTTTCACCCCACAGAGGACTGAAATTAGTCACCCCTTGGGGCTTAGTACGTGTTCCACCCACCGGTTATGTGCTTCTTTTTTCATTGCGGCTTAACATTGAAGACAAACAGTTCAGTTGTTACACATAGGACCTGATGTATAATACAGACCGACGTCACCTTTGGTTTGTGTGTTTAACACAGAACACACAACCCAACGATAACCCAATATTTTTTCAAGATCTGTACAGAAACACTACTCCTGAATAAGCAATTTTCAAGGTTAGCCGTTGGGCTGCGAAGCCTATGCAAACCCCAAAAAAGGGCAGCAGGGGAGGTGTTTGCTATATGGGATTCCCTCCAAATCGACATGTGATGCAAGGCATTCTTTTTGCAAAAACAACCGTGGAGGCATGCTGAAGATCGCCATTTTCTCTCAAGCAGCATTAGCCAGTTAATTTGCTATATGGTCATCCCAACAACCGGTTCCTCGGATACAACTGGCCCACTGTGGACACCCGGCTACAGGCCCGTCCCATTGAAGGCCGGGAGACCGATGTCGATTCCCAAGTGGATCTTTGGGAAAACACCTGGTGGAGGACATGCTTAAGATAGCCCGTTTCTCTCATTCAAGCTGCATTGGCAGTAAATGCACTATGGTCATCTCTTCACCGCTCGCAAGGCGCGAAGGCCTGGACACCGTACCTGCTGGCCGCACCGGCTAAGTCGCCTGTTTAATGCGCTGGGACAGTCCCGAACGTTCGAATCACCGATAGAGTATCCTTGCTAAACCTTGAGCTATGCTTAAGATTACTTTTTCTTCAATCCAGCATTCAGCCATTCAGTGCCTAATGTCATCTGGAACCACTCCGGGGTACACTTGGCCCGCGCATGTGCATCTACCGCAAAGGGCCACTGTTTAAATGGCCCGGGGAGACCGAGTTCGATTCCCGGGTGGTATGTTTTGGAAACCTTGGAGGCGATGCTTAAGAATCCCTTCTTCAAGGCATTAGCCAGTTAATGCTAATGGTCATCCCGAACAACACCTGTAAGCCTGGCCACTGTGGCGCGCCAGCTATGCGTCTGTTAAATGGCCCGGGAGTCCCTGAGTTCAAATCCCGAGAGGTATCTTTGGCAAACCTTGAAGGCATGCTTAAGATTTCTCTTTCTTCAAAGCTGCAGTAGCCATTAATGCTATATGGGTCATCCGAACCCACACCCGGAAGGCCTGGCCACTGTGGCGCCGCCAGCTCGTCTGTTTAAATGGCCGGACGGAGTCCCGAGTCTCGATTCCCGGTGGTATGTCTTGGAAACATTGGAGCATGCTTAAGATTCCCCTTTTCTTCAAGCTGCATTAGCCAGTTAAGGCTATTAATGGTCATCCGGAACATTGCCGAAAATAGCTTGGCCCCTGTGGCCGCACCGCTAAGGTGCCTGTTAAATGGCCGAGCAGTCCCGAGTTCGAATCGCCGGGTGGTGACTTTGGGAAACCTTGGAGGCATGCTTTAGATTTCCTTTTCAAATTGCATGTCCTTACATGTCTTTCACCCCACAGAGGCTGAAATTTGAGTCCCGCTTGGGGCTAGTCTGTTCCACACCGGGTATGTGTTCTTTTTTCATTTGGCTACATTGAAGCAACAGTTCAGTGTAACAATATGGCTGGGTATATACAGACGACGTCACTTTTGGTTTGTGTGTTTAACACAGAACAACTAAACCCAGATAACCCAATATTTTTTTCAAGTTCTGTACAGAACACTTACTCTGAAATAAGCCAATTTTCAAGTTAGCCTGGGGCTGGAGCTATGCAAACCCAAAAAAGGGCAGCAGGGGAGTGTTTGCTATATGGGGATCCCCCAAATCGATGTGATGCAAGGCATGGGCAAGGTATGTCAAAGAAAGGGCAAGGTATGGGCAAGGTAAGCGCAAGGTATGGGCAATGTGTTTAAATGGGGACCCATGACCAGAAGCAGATGCATGGGTAGTTTAAAAGGAGTGGTTCACCTCTACGTTAACTTTTTTGTATGTAGAATGGCCAATTCTAAGCAACTTTTCAATTGGTCCACATTATTTATTTTTATAGTTTTCTGAATTATTTGCCTTTTTCTTCTGACTCTTTCCAGCTTTCAAATGGGGGTTTTTCACTCTTGACCCATTTCTAAAAAGAAGTTGCTCTGTAAGGCTATACATTTACTGTTACTGCTACTTTATGACTACTCTTTTATTCAGGTCCTCTTATCCTATTCATATTCCCAGTCTCATTATTTCAAATCTATGCATGGTTGCCCTAAGGTAATTATGGACCAGAGCAACAAGATTTGTGGAAACACATACTGGAGAGCTGCTGAAATAAAAAGATTCGAAAAATAATAAAACAAATTGCAAATTGTCTCAAATATCACTCTCTAACAGCATACTAAAAGTTAACTCAAAGGGGAAAACCTTTTAGTGGAATAGGATTGGAAGCCAGATGGGTAACCCACCCAATTGCAGATACCTGGGTGGTAAAAAGGCAACCTTTATTAGAAGAAAGCCAGCCAAATTACAGTATCATCAGGCAAGGAGCACCTGTGCGCCGACCACCATTTTTTATCAGCAAGACCCCCCTCTTTCCATCCCAAGGCAGGGTTTCACCTCCACCTTGGCCATCTTGTCCATCGTCCCTCCTATTCCTCCTTTGATCTACGCTGTGCTCTTTCCCCAGGAGGAACGACCTTACCACTGACGCCATCGGCACTCTTACTCCAGGCTGCAACTTCCCCTGCTTCCATTGGCCACTCTAACTCCAGGGTGCAACTTCTTAGGATCCATCGGGCCACTGTTACACCAGCCAGCCAACTTCCACTGATCAACACACCCATCTGATCCACTTCTTCGACCCAATGACCTGTTCAGACATGACGAAGTTTTCGTCCGGGGGCGGGGAATCGAACTACGACCTTGTGCACCGGGGGCAGATGCCTTAACACTTGGCTATCCAGAAGGCTCCCTTTATAAGGCCTCAGGGAGCGTATTGACTCTATTAGCCAGAAAATAGCTCCTGCCGCACTACCTGTTATAAGAAGAGACACCAAGGAAGTTCGGTTGTAATGGTCACCTGGAACCCTTCTGTAGGCCTGGCCTACTGGGGCGCCCTGGCTTAGGTGCATGTTTAACATTTGACCGGGGAGTCTAACCAGTTCGAATTCCCGGGAGGATCTTTTTTGCAAACCGTGGTTAGCATGCTTAAGATCCCTTTTCTTCAAGCAAGCATAGCCAGTTAATGCTTAAGCGTCATCCAAAACCGTTCCTGGTACACTGGCCACTGTTTTTGGCACACCGGCTAAGGTGCCTCTTGAATGGCCGGGTGAGACCCGAGTTCGATTCCCAAGTGGTATCTTTGAAACCTTGGAGGCATGCTTAAGATTCCCCTTTTCTTCAAGCTCATTAGCCAGTAAATGCTAATTATCTGTTTACCGCTCCAGGAAGCCTGGACACTCTGGCGCACCGGCTAAGGTGCCTGTTAATGGCCGGAGTCCGAGTTGAAATCCCGGATGAGGTATCCTTTGTCAAACCTTGGAGGCCATGCTTAAGATGACTTTTTCTTCAATTCGCATTAGCCAGTTAATGCTAATGGTTCATCTGACCACTCCTTGGGACACTTGGGGCTGTGGCATACCGGCAAAGGCGCCTTGTTAAAATGGCCGGGGAGACCCGAGTTCGTTCCCGGGTGGTTATGTTTTGGAAACCTTGAAGGCATGCTTAAGAATCCCTTTTCTTCAAGCTGCATTAGCCAGTTAATGCTAATGGTCACCGAGAACCACACCTGTAGGCCTGGCCACTGTGGCGTGCCAGCTATGTCGTTCTGTTAAAGGCCGGGGAGAGTCCCGAGTTCAAATCCTGAGAGGTATCTTTGGCAAACCTTGGAGCATGCTTTAAGATTCTCTTTTCTTCAAGCTGCAGTAGCCAGTTAATGCTAATGGTCATCCCGGAACCCACCCGGAAGGCTGGCCACTGTGGCGCGCAGCTATGTTCGTCTGCTTAAATTGGCCGGGGAGTCCGAGTTCGATTTCCCGGGTTGGATATGTCTTGAAACATTGAGGCATTGCTTAAGATTCCCTTTTCTTCAAGCTGCATAGCCAGTTAAGGCTAAATGGTCATCCGGACATTGCCCAAAACGCTTTGGCCCCTGTGGCGCACCGGCTAAGGTGCCTGTTAAATGGCCGAGCAATCCCGGGTGGTGACTTTTGAAACCGGGAAGCATGCTTTAGATTTCCTTTTCAAATTGCATGTCTTTACATGTCTTTCACCCCACAGAGCCTGAAATTGTGAGTCGCCGCTTGGGGCTAGTCTGTTTCCACACCGGGGTATGTGTTCTTTTTCATTTTGGCTACATTGAAGCAACAGTTCAGTGTAACAATTATGGCTGCGGGTATATTACAGGACGACGTCACTTTGGTTTGTGTGTTTAACACAGAAACAACTAAACCAAGACTAACCCAATATTTTTCAAGTTTGTACAGAACCTCTCTGAATAAGCAAATTTTTCAAGGTAGCGTGGGCTGGAGCTATGCAACCCAAAAAAAGGGCAGCAGGGAGGTGTTAGCATATGGGGATTCCCCCAAATCGATGTTGATGGCAAGCATGGGCAAGGTATGGTCAAAGAAAGGGCAAGTGTATGGGAAGGTAAGCGCAAGGATATGGCAATGTGTTAAATGGGACCCATGACAGAAGCAGATGCATGGGTAGTTTAAAGGAGTGGTCACCCTCTACGTTAACTTTTTGTATGATAGAATGGCCAATTCTAGCAACTTCAAGTGGTCCACATTATTTTATTTTTTATAGTTTCTGAATTATTTGCCTTTTTTCTGACTTCTTCCAGCTTTCAAAATGGGGGTCACTGACCCCATCTAAAAAGAAGTGCTCTGTAAGCCTAATACATTTACTGTTACTGCTACTTTTTTATGACTACTCTTTCTATTCAGGTCCTCTCCTATTCATTTATTCCAGTCTCTTAAATTCAAATCTATGCGATGGTTGCTAAGTAATATGGACCAGAGCAACCAGATTTGGAAACCACATACTGGAGAGCTGCTGAATTTAAAAAAGATTCGAAAATAAATAAAACAAATTGCAAATTGTCTCAAAAATATCACTCTCTACAGCATACTAAAGTTAACTCAAAGGGGAACAACCCCTTTTAGTGGATAGGAAGCCAGATGGGAACCCACCCAAGCGCAGATAGCCTGGGTGGGTTGTTAAAAAGGGCAACCTTATTAGAAGAAAGCCAGCCAAATACAGTTTCATTTAGCAAGAGCAACCTGCCCGACCACCATTTTTTTCAGCAAGACCCCCTCTTTCCATCCCCAGCAGTCACCTCCACCTTGTCTCATCGTGCCATCGTCCCTCCTTTCCTCCTTTGATCTACGCTGTGCTCTTTCCCCAGGAGGCGACTTTCCACTGATCCATCGGTCACTCTTTACTCCAGGCTTGCAACTTTA
>NC_054383.1:92593410-92622019 GCF_017654675.1 Xenopus laevis
TTATCTTTCAAGCTGCAAGTACTAGCCAAGGGCTACCTAGTAATAACCAACGTTGGAGCTAAACATATTCCCTCGACATCTGCACTAGAAGAGGACCACCCAAGGAGTGTGCCGGCGACAGATCCTGTTAATTTTAAGCATGCCTCCCACGTCGCCCGGTCCCGATTCAGAAATTCTCGGCTGCAATGTTAGCAACACAACCGTGAACGCTCCTGTTTTGATGATCGAACTCGAACGGGCATTCTCGCAGCTCTAGATTCGCCTTGTCTTGGGCATCGTCTTTACATGTTTCTCACCACAGGCTGCCATTTTGGGGGGTACGCCCGGTCAAGCTAGTTCGTGTTACACACCCGGTTTATGGTTTTGCTTTACTACAGTTGCCATGTGGCACATTTAAA
The DNA here is from genome assembly GCF_017654675.1 of Xenopus laevis. Classification (NCBI taxonomy): domain Eukaryota; kingdom Metazoa; phylum Chordata; class Amphibia; order Anura; family Pipidae; genus Xenopus; species Xenopus laevis. The sequence goes on from NC_054383.1 coordinate 92,593,809, forward strand.
GCAAAGATCACTGTGGAACATATGGCTGCGTAGCGACCATACAGATAAGCCCATTTTTGAGTGTGTTAACACATGCAATGAAGGGCACGGACCCGCCACTAAAAAAACATCCGATCAAGTGCTTCCCTATAATTTAGACCTCAATTACGCTAAACTTCCTTTGTATCCGACTTACCGCTACGTATTTCATAGTCGCTCCTATTCATATTCCATCTCTTGATGTTCCACAGAGTGCACATCCAATTAGCCTTACATTTCAGAGTCTAAACCGGTACCATGGACCGACAACCAATTGCTTGAAACACATTACGGCACCCCGATAAAACAATCTTGCGCGATAAAACGCTTCTACTTAATAATTAACAAAATTGGAATTGTTGCTACACAATTACACTCTTCCTCATCCGTTCCAAATAGCTAAATTAACTCTCAATAACAAGGGTGGTAGAACTACACGCCCCGCCAGTATTATGGAGCTATGAGTTCTTACGATCTGCTGGAACCCTAATAGCTCCAACCCACTGCGAGAATACACGGGGTAAGGGGCATACTACCTTCGCTTAACATGAGGAGCAAGGCGGCTCACCTTTACTTAGAAACAAAAAGATAGATAAGCCGAATACGACGACCTTTAGTTCATTCTGCACGAAACAACCCTGGCCGACGCCAGAACTGCATTTTTGCTTTCCAATACGCATCATACCTGCCTCCTTTCCGCGTTCGACCCACGCAGGCAGTCAAACTCCAACCTTACATACGTTCCCACAAGTGGTCCACCTCCTCTGCCTATTCCCTTTATACCTGTTGTTACTTTCCAGAAAGTACTCCGTTCGATCCGATCTGTCACTATCTCTCAGGCTTGCGCAACTTTTTCCCCATTTCACTTCCACTTCCACCCGGCAGAGACGAGCCACTTCCATCATCACAAGCAACTTTTCACATCACTCGTCAGCCACAACTCGAACAAGTCCAACTCATTGGAGTCGATACGCAACCAAGTATTAATAGATCGCAAACTCTATGATCGGCACCGTGTTACCAAATATCTGTTCTTTCAGACGACGAGGATGCCAGCACGGTTGATCGATGGAAGTTGCTGGCCTGTGAGAATCGACTGCACGACCTTGTGCACGTGTGCAGTAAACGCCAACGTCGCCACTTTGGCCCTAGTCCAGAAAGGTTGTCCCATAAGGCCTCAGGCGATTATACGGTACGTACAAATAAGAGGCAAAAAGATGAACTGGAACAGCCTTGCGGCCTACCGGTCCTTATTGAAAGGCCAGAACTTGAAGCTAGAGCTAGGTGTGATCCATAATGGGATGCAGCGGCAATCGAACCCCTCCTAGAAGGGGGGTACAGTCTGTGCGCTGTTAGTGCAGGCGCCTGTTCTAGGCTGACCGGTCCCCAGTTCGAATCCAGAGTCCTTATCAACTGACTTGCTGCTCCACAGATATAGCATTTACTGCTATGTTCAATAAAAACGTTCAAGGCTACAACCTTCACGCGCGGTCTTGAGATCAAAACCCGTGATGAGGTTCTAAATCCAGCGGAAGTCAAAGCATTCATGTTGTGTAGCAACGATAAGTCTAGCACAAGCCGCTAGAATCCGAGAAGGCTTGCCCAATAAGCAGGAAATAAAGGCCCCGGGAACAAAGACCAAACAATTGCGCAGTAGACGCGGTCGTCGTCACGGTCGAACCCAGTATGGGTCTGGCCCACAAAAGGCACTGGACCAAAACCGTAGGCTTGAGCAGAGCGCCGACGAGAGCAGCCACGACTGAAGGAGCAAGGTGAGTGACGCTGACCTGGACGATGGAAAAGAGGGGGGGCGAGTGCTATGTGTGACTGAAAAAAAATGCATGAGCCTATGTATTAATGTTTGTCCAAGGCAGCCCGATGGCTCGTCCCCTCTGGGTCTTAGCATCCCCGCTCTGTTTTGAGTTAATACTTTTTATGCGAAGAACCCTTAGACACCGTCTATTTGTCTCTTTGAGCATGTTTTTTTTTCATATATTGCATGTTCTTAACATCGCTTTACGCCGACAAGGCCTTGAATTTGTAGGTCCCCGCTTCGGGCCTGTAGTCTTTTATAAAAAACAACCCGCGGTCCAACCGCCTGTTGCCTTATTGTTCCATTGTTTGCATGTATTCATTAAGTAATCCACGCAGTGGTTCAAAACCATATGGCTGCTTCGCCCTGGGGAGGGCTATGCATTTTATCCACCACCTCATGAATGTTCACTCTCCTTATAGTCCTCAGTTAAAGTGTGGTGTTTATCCCCCTTTGAGGTTTAAATAATCTTCAGATCATCGAGATATGAGCTGGGTGATACAACTGATAGCTCACCTTCTATGTGACATAAAAAAAGATAATCGCCGGACGTCTGTGTTGTTCAATATTTTTTCCTTTCAAACCATCTAGTCATTTACTTCACTTTATGATCTACTTTCGATCAGGTCCCGCCCCATATTAATGGGTTCCTTATGCTCCTACGCCTATCCTCTCGGCTTTCTTCCACATTCATCTAGGCATCCTCTGGTCAACATGCATTACTATCGCAACCGGATAGCTGTAACATTGGCAAATAAAAAAAATATTGGATTAAAATCATGGCGCCAGGCACGGATGATAATGAAATGAGCAACAGATCGTGACCAATTAACGGAGGCGGCGTGAATATAAAAATTTTGTTAGACGATCAATCCAACATGCATGTCGTCAATAATAATCATACCATTATGCCATAAACGTAACAGCAATGAGAACAGGATATATAAGAAAGTCAAGCCAGTCAACGGAAATGTATCAGTACGACACTTAAGGGCACTTCTTTTTAAGACTGCCCGTACAGTGACCCTCATTTGTGTTACACACACAAACAAAGTACATCGTCTGAGTATACACACCCATATTGTGCCATAACTGATTGCTTTCAACTCGTAGCACAGGGAAAAAAAGCAAACATACCGTGTAACAGACTAGCCCAAGCGGGACTCAAAATTCTCAAGCCTTTGGCGTTGAAACATGTAAAGACATTGCAATTGAAAAGGAATTAAAGCATCCTCCAGGTTCTCACAAATGTTACCAGCCGGGATTCTAACTCAGGACCGCTCGGACATTTAACAGCAACCTTAGCGGTGCGCCACACAGCGCCCAGTGTTCAGGCAATGTTCTGAATGAAACCAGTTAGCCTTAACTGGCTAATGCAGCTTGAGAAAAGGGAACTCTAAGCATGCTCCATGTTTGCCAGCATAACAACCGGAATCGAATCGAATCCTTGCAATTTTAACAGGCGCCTTAGATGGCACCCACCAGTTGGCCAGGCCTTCCTGGGTGGTTCTGGAGCCCTTAGCATTCACTGGCTCTGCGCTTGAAGAAAAGGAATCTATAAATAACAATATAAAAAAGTTTGCAAAGATACTTCGGCGATTGAACTCACGGGACCCCCTGGACCATTTAACAGAACATAAGCGGCGCGCCACAGTGGCCAGGGCTCCTGGTGTGGTTCCGGATGCCATTAAGCATTAACTGCTAATGCAGCTTGGAAGAAAATTTCTTAAGGATGCCTCCAGGCTTCAAAAATACCACCGGGAATCAACTCGGACCCCCCCCATTTACAGACGACATAGCTGGTGCCGGCCACCTGGTGCCCAGCCTCCGGTGTGGTTCTCCGGCATGACCATTTGCATCAACTGCTAATGCCAGCTTGAAGAAAGGGGTCTTAAAGCAGCCTCCAAGGTTTCCAAACATATAACACCGGATATCGAACTCGGGTTCCACCGCCACTTTAACAGCGCTTTGCGCTGTTTGCCACAGCGGCAAGTTGTACCAGGAAGCGGATTCGAATGACCTTAGCATTTAACTGGCTAATGCAATTGAACGAAAGAATCTTAAGCCATGCCATCCCAAGTTGCAAGAGATACCTCGGATTCAACTCGGGTCTCCCAGTCCAACTTAAACACGGCCCTTAGCGGTCGCACAGGTCCAGCCTTCTGGATTGCGGAAAGATATGACATTAGCATTACTGCAATGCAGTTGAAGAAAGGGAATCTTTAAGCATTGCCCCAATGTTTCGCCAGGAACTCTAGATTTAACTCGGTCTCCGTCATTCAACGAAGGCGCCTATAGCCGGTACATGCGCCCACAGTGGCATGTACGCGGAACGTTACTTGGATAATAGACCATTACAGTAAACTGGCTATGTCTGCTGAAGAAAAGCGGCATCTTAAGCTGCCTCCACGTTTTGCAAAAGGAACCTCCTGGGATTCGACACTGGGACTCCCCGGTCAGTTAACAGGCGCCTACCGGCCACACAAGTAGCAGGCCTTCCAGGAGGCTTCCAGGTGACCTTACAGACTCCGAACGTCCTTGTTGTCTCTTAATTAACAGGTAGTGCCGGCAGGCTATCTTTTGCACTAAATAGAGCTCAAAATACTCTCCTGGGGCACTTATAAGGCGAGACCTTCTGATAGCCAAGTATCTAGGCATCTGCCCGCCGGTGCACAAGTCGTGAGTTTTCGATTCCCGCCCCTGGCAGAAAACTCGTCATCGTCTGAACAGATCATTGGGTTCGAAGAAGTGGATCAGATGGTGTGTTGATCAGTGGAAGTTGCTGGCTGGTGTAACAGTGCCCGATGGATCTGAAGAAGTTGCTGCCTGGAGTAAGAGTGACCAATGGAAAGGGGAAGTTGCAGCCTGAGTAAGAGTACCGATGGATCAGTGGAAGTCGCTTCCTGGAAAAGAGCACAGCGTAGATCAAAGAGAATAGGCAGACGGTGGGCACGATGGCCAAGTGGATGACCTGCCTGGGATGGAAAGAGGGGGTCTTGCTGAAAAAAATGGTGGTCGGCAAGGTGCTCTTGCTGAATGAAACTGTATTTGGCTTCTTTTCTTCTAATAAAGGTTGCCTTTTTAACCCACCCAGGTTATCTGCCTTGGGTGGGTTCCCCATCTGGCTTCCTATCCCACTAAAAGGGGTTGTTCCCCTTTGAGTTAACTTTTAGTATGCTGTAGAGAGTGATATTTTGAGACAATTTGCAATTTTGTTTTATTTATTTTTCGAATCTGTTTTATTCAGCGCTCTCCAGTATGTGGTTTCCACAATCTGGTTTGCTCTGTCCATATTACCTTAGCAACCATCGCATTGATTTGAATAAGAGACTGAATATGAATAGGAGGCGACTGATAGAAAGAGTAGTCATAAAAAGTAGGCAGTAACAGTAAATATGTATAGCCTTACAGAGCACTTCTTTTTAGATTGGGGTCAGTGACCCTCATTTGTGTTAAAACACACAAACCAAAGTGACATCGTCTGTATATACCCAGCCATATTGTTCCACTGAACTGTTGCTTTAAGTAGCCACATGGAAAAAAACAACACATACCCGGGTGTGTAACAGACTAGCCCCAAGCGGGACTCAAATTTCAGCCTCTGTGGGGTGAAAGACATGTAAAGACATGCAATTTGAAAAGGAAATCTAAAGCATGCCTCCAAGGTTTCCAAAAGTTACCAGCCGGGAATTCGAACTCGGGACCGCTCGGACATTTAACAGCACCTTAGCCGGTGCGCCACAGGGGCCCATGTTTCAGGATGTTCTGGATGACCATTAGCCTTAATGGCTAATGCAGCCTTGAAGAAAAGGGGAATGCTTTAAAAGCATGCCTCCATGTTTCCAAGACATACCACCCGGGAATCGAACTCGGAATCCTTGGCCATTTAACAGGCGCCTTAGATGGCACGTCCACAGTGGCCAGGCCTTCCTGGGGTGGTTCTGGATGACCATTAGCATTAACTGCTACTGCAGCTTGAAAGAAAAGGAATCTTAAGCATGCCTCCAAGGTTTGCCAAAAACCTCCTCAGGATTTGAACTCCGGACCCCGGGCCATTTAACAGACGACAAGCTGGCTGGGCGTCCACAAGTGCCAAGGCCTCCCGGGGGTGGTTCCGAATGACCATTGCATTAACTGGCTAATGAGCTTAAGAAAGGGATTCTTAAGCATGCCTCCAAGGGTTCCAAAACATACCACCCGGGAAATCGAACTCGGGACCGCCCCGGCCAATCAGCGACTGCTGGCGTGCGACACATTGGCCCAGTGTCCCGGGTGTGGTTCCGGATGACCATTAGCATTAACTGCTAATGCAGCTTGAAGAAAATTAAAGCAACAGTTCAGTGAACAATATGGCTGGGTATATACAGACGATGTCACTTTGGTTTGTGTGTTTAACACAAATGAGGGTCACTGACCCCATCAAAAAGAAGTGCTCTGTAAGGCTATACATTTACTGTTACTGCTACTTTTTATGACTACTCTTTCTATTCAGGTCCGCTCCTATTCATATTCCAGTCTCTTATTCAAATCAATGCATGGTTGCTAAGGTAATATGGACCAGAGCAACCAGATTGTGGAAACCACATACTGGAGAGCCGCTGAATAAAACAGATTCGAAAAATAAATAAAACAAATTGCAAATTGTCTCAAAATATCACTCTCTACAGCATACTAAAAGTTAACTCAAAGGGGAACAACCCCTTTTAGTGGATAGGAAGCCAGATGGGGAACCCACCCAAGGCAGATACCTGGGTGGGTTAAAAAGGCAACCTTTATTAGAAGAAAGCCAGCCAAATACAGTTTCATTCAGCAAGAGCACCTGCCGACCACAAGTTTTTTTCAGCAAGCCCCCTCTTTCCATCCCAGGCAGGTCACCTCCACCTTAGCCATCGTGCCACCGTGCCACCGTCCCTGCCTATTCCTCCTTTGATCTACGCTGTGCTCTTTCCCAGGAAGTGACTTCCACTGATCCATCGGTCACTCTTACTCCAGGCTGCAACTTCCCCTGTTCCATTGGTCACTCTTACTCCAGGCAGCAACTTCTTCAGATCCATCGGGCACTGTTACACCAGCCAGCAACTTCCACTGATCAACACACCATCTGATCCACTTCTTCGACCCAATGATCTGTTCAGACGATGACGAGTTTCTGGGGGGCGGAATCGAACTCACGACCTTGTGCACCGGGGCAGATGCCTTAACCACTTGGCTATCCAGAAGGTCTCCCTTATAAGGCCCTCCAGGGAGAGTATTGACTCTATTAGGCAGAAAATAGCCTGCCGGCACTACCTGTTATATGAAGAGACACCAAGGGACGTTCGGCTGTAATGGTCACCTGGAACCCCTCCTGGAAGGCCTGGCTACTGTGGCGCCCTGGCTTAGGCGCCTGTTAACTGACCGGGGAGTCCCCAGTTCGAATCCCAGGAGGTTCCTTTTGCAAACCGTGGAGGCATGCTTAAGATGCCCTTTTCTTCAAGCAGCATTAGCCAGTTACTGCTAATGGTCATCCAAAACCGTTCCCGGTACACTGGGCCACTGTGGCGCACCGGCTAAGGCGCCTCTTGAATGGCCGGGGAGACCCGAGTTCGATTCCCAGTTGGTTTCTTTTGGAAACCTTGGAGGCAGGCATAAGATTCCCTTTTCTTCAAGCTGCATTAGCCAGAAAATGCTAATGGTCATCTGTTACGCTCCAGGAAGGCCTGGACACTGTGGCGCACCGGCTAAGGTGCCTGTTTAATGGCCGGGGAGACCCGAGTTCGAATCCCGACAGGTATCCTTTGCAAACCTTGGAGGCATGCTTAAGATTCCCTTTTCTTCAATCTGCATTAGCCAGTTAATGCTAATGGTCATCCGGAACGCTCCTGGGACACTTCGCCGCTGTGGCACACCGGCAAAGCGCCTGTTAAATGGCCGGGGAGACCCGAGTTCGATTCCCGGGTGGTATGTTTTGGAAACCTTGGAGGCATGCTTAAGAATCCCTTTTCTTCAAGCTGCATTAGCCAGTTAATGCTAATGGTCATCCGGAACCACACCCGAGAGGCCTGGCCACTGTGGCGCGCCAGCTATGTCGTCTGTTAAATGGCCGGGGGTCCCGAGTTCGATTCCCGGGTGGTATGTTTTGGAAACCTTGGAGGCATGCTTAAGAATCCCTTTTCTTCAAGCTGCATTAGCCAGTTAATGCTAATGGTCATCCGGAACCACACCCGGGAGGCCTGGCCACTGTGGCGCGCCAGCTATGTCGTCTGTTAAATGGCCGGGGGGTCCCGAGTTCAAATCCCGAGAGGTATCTTTGGCAAACCTTGGAGGCATGCTTAAGATTCCCTTTTCTTCAAGCTGCAGTAGCCAGTTAATGCTAATGGTCATCCAGAACCACGCCAGGAAGGCCTGGCCACTGTGGCGTGCCATCTAAGGCACCTGTTAAATGGCCAAGGATTCCCGAGTTCGATTCCCGGGTGGTATGTCTTGGAAACATTGGAGGCATGCTTAAGATTCCCCTTTTCTTCAAGCTGCATTAGCCAGTTAAGGCTAATGGTCATCCAGAACATTGCCTGAAACACTGGGCCCCTGTGGCGCACCGGCTAAGGTGCCTGTTAAATGTCCGAGCGGTCCCGAGTTCGAATCCCGCTGGTAACTTTTGGAAACCTTGGAGGCATGCTTTAGATTTCCTTTTCAAATTGCATGTCTTTACATGTCTTTCACCCCACAGAGGCTGAAATTTGAGTCCCGCTTGGGGCTAGTCTGTTACACACCCGGGTATGTGTTGTTTTTTTCCATGTGGCTACATTAAAGCAACAGTTCAGTGGAACAATATGGCTGGGTATATACAGTGGAAGTCATTTTGTTGTGTGTGTACACAAATGAGTGTCACTGATGGCATCTAAAAGAAAAGTTGCTGCCTGGAGTAAGAGTGACCAATGCGGAACAGGGGAGTTACTAGCCTGGTAAGAGTGACCGATGATCAGTTGGAGGTCCGCTCCTGGGATTACAATTAGCCAGTTCGTTTAGATCAAGAGGAGGAATAGACAGGGCGGTTGCACGGGGCACTCGATGGCTAAGTGCGAGGTGACCTGCCGGCGATGAAAGAGGGGGTCTTGCTGGAAAACGTACTGGTCGCAGTGCTCTTGCTGAAGAAACTGTATTTGGCTGCTAAATACCACAACTTATAAGGTTGCCTTTTAAAACCCACTCAGGTATCAGCTTGAGTCACTCCCCATCGCTTCCCAGCTCATACTAAAAGGGGTTGTCCCCTTTGACGTGAACTTTTTAGTATCGCTGCATAGTAGAGTGATATTTTGAGACAATTTGCAATTTGTTTTATTTAGAGGGAACTGTTTTATCAGCGGGCTCTCCAGTATGTGGTTTCCACAATCTGGTTGCTCTGGTCCATATTACCTTAGCAACCATGCATTGATTTGAATAAGAGACTGGAATATGAATAGGAGCGGACCTGAATAGAAAGAGTAGTCATAAAAAGTAGCAGTAACAGTAAATGTATAGCCTTACAGAGCACTTCTTTTTAGATGGGGTCAGTGACCCTCATTTGTGTTAAACACACAAACCAAAGTGACATCGTCTGTATATACCCAGCCATATTGTTCCACTGAACTGTTGCTTTAATGTAGCCACATGGAAAAAAACAACACATACCCGGGTGTGTAACAGACTAGCCCCAAGCGGGACTCAAATTTCAGCCTCTGTGGGGTGAAAGACATGTAAAGACATGCAATTTGAAAAGGAAATCTAAAGCATGCCTCCAAGGTTTCCAAAAGTTACCAGCCGGGATTCGAACTCGGGACCGCTCGGACATTTAACAGGCACCTTAGCCGGTGCGCCACAGGGGCCCAGTGTTTCAGGCAATGTTCTGGATGACCATTAGCCTTAACTGGCTAATGCAGCTTGAAGAAAAGGGGAATCTTAAGCATGCCTCCAATGTTTCCAAGACATACCACCCGGGAATCGAACTCGGGAATCCTTGGCCATTTAACAGGCGCCTTAGATGGCACGCCACAGTGGCCAGGCCTTCCTGGCGTGGTTCTGGATGACCATTAGCATTAACTGGCTACTGCAGCTTGAAGAAAAGGGAATCTTAAGCATGCCTCCAAGGTTTGCCAAAGATACCTCTCGGGATTTGAACTCGGGACCCCCCGGCCATTTAACAGACGACATAGCTGGCGCGCCACAGTGGCCAGGCCTCCCGGGTGTGGTTCCGGATGACCATTAGCATTAACTGGCTAATGCAGCTTGAAGAAAAGGGATTCTTAAGCATGCCTCCAAGGTTTCCAAAACATACCACCCGGGAATCGAACTCGGGACCCCCCGGCCATTTAACAGACGACATAGCTGGCGCGCCACAGTGGCCAGGCCTCCCGGGTGTGGTTCCGGATGACCATTAGCATTAACTGGCTAATGCAGCTTGAAGAAAAGGGATTCTTAAACATGCCTCCAAGGTTTCCAAAACATACCACCCGGGAATCGAACTCGGGTCTCCCCGGCCATTTAACAGGCGCCTTTGCCGGTGTGCCACAGCGGCGAAGTGTCCCAGGAGCGGTTCCGGATGACCATTAGCATTAACTGGCTAATGCAGATTGAAGAAAAGGGAATCTTAAGCATGCCTCCAAGGTTTGCAAAGGATACCTGTCGGGATTCGAACTCGGGTCTCCCCGGCCATTAAACAGGCACCTTAGCCGGTGCGCCACAGTGTCCAGGCCTTCCTGGAGCGGTAACAGATGACCATTAGCATTTTCTGGCTAATGCAGCTTGAAGAAAAGGGAATCTTATGCCTGCCTCCAAGGTTTCCAAAAGAAACCAACTGGGAATCGAACTCGGGTCTCCCCGGCCATTCAAGAGGCGCCTTAGCCGGTGCGCCACAGTGGCCCAGTGTACCGGGAACGGTTTTGGATGACCATTAGCAGTAACTGGCTAATGCTGCTTGAAGAAAAGGGCATCTTAAGCATGCCTCCACGGTTTGCAAAAGGAACCTCCTGGGATTCGAACTGGGGACTCCCCGGTCAGTTAACAGGCGCCTAAGCCAGGGCGCCACAGTAGCCAGGCCTTCCAGGAGGGGTTCCAGGTGACCATTACAGCCGAACGTCCCTTGGTGTCTCTTCATATAACAGGTAGTGCCGGCAGGCTATTTTCTGCCTAATAGAGTCAATACTCTCCCTGGAGGGCCTTATAAGGGAGACCTTCTGGATAGCCAAGTGGTTAAGGCATCTGCCCCCGGTGCACAAGGTCGTGAGTTCGATTCCCGCCCCCGGCAGAAACTCGTCATCGTCTGAACAGATCATTGGGTCGAAGAAGTGGATCAGATGGTGTGTTGATCAGTGGAAGTTGCTGGCTGGTGTAACAGTGCCCGATGGATCTGAAGAAGTTGCTGCCTGGAGTAAGAGTGACCAATGGAACAGGGGAAGTTGCAGCCTGGAGTAAGAGTGACCGATGGATCAGTGGAAGTCGCTTCCTGGGGAAAGAGCACAGCGTAGATCAAAGGAGGAATAGGCAGGGACGGTGGCACGGTGGCACGATGGCCAAGGTGGAGGTGACCTGCCTGGGATGGAAAGAGGGGGTCTTGCTGAAAAAAATGGTGGTCGGCAGGTGCTCTTGCTGAATGAAACTGTATTTGGCTGTCTTTCTTCTAATAAAGGTTGCCTTTTTAACCCACCCAGGTATCTGCCTTGGGTGGGTTCCCCATCTGGCTTCCTATCCACTAAAAGGGGTTGTTCCCCTTTGAGTTAACTTTTAGTATGCTGTAGAGAGTGATATTTTGAGACAATTTGCAATTTGTTTTATTTATTTTTCGAATCTGTTTTATTCAGCGGCTCTCCAGTATGTGGTTTCCACAATCTGGTTGCTCTGGTCCATATTACCTTAGCAACCATGCATTGATTTGAATAAGAGACTGGAATATGAATAGGAGCGGACCTGAATAGAAAGAGTAGTCATAAAAAGTAGCAGTAACAGTAAATGTATAGCCTTACAGAGCACTTCTTTTTAGATGGGGTCAGTGACCCTCATTTGTGTTAAACACACAAACCAAAGTGACATCGTCTGTATATACCCAGCCATATTGTTCCACTGAACTGTTGCTTTAATGTAGCCACATGGAAAAAAACAACACATACCCGGGTGTGTAACAGACTAGCCCCAAGCGGGACTCAAATTTCAGCCTCTGTGGGGTGAAAGACATGTAAAGACATGCAATTTGAAAAGGAAATCTAAAGCATGCCTCCAAGGTTTCCAAAAGTTACCAGCCGGGATTCGAACTCGGGACCGCTCGGACATTTAACAGGCACCTTAGCCGGTGCGCCACAGGGGCCCAGTGTTTCAGGCAATGTTCTGGATGACCATTAGCCTTAACTGGCTAATGCAGCTTGAAGAAAAGGGGAATCTTAAGCATGCCTCCAATGTTTCCAAGACATACCACCCGGGAATCGAACTCGGGAATCCTTGGCCATTTAACAGGCGCCTTAGATGGCACGCCACAGTGGCCAGGCCTTCCTGGCGTGGTTCTGGATGACCATTAGCATTAACTGGCTACTGCAGCTTGAAGAAAAGGGAATCTTAAGCATGCCTCCAAGGTTTGCCAAAGATACCTCTCGGGATTTGAACTCGGGACCCCCCGGCCATTTAACAGACGACATAGCTGGCGCGCCACAGTGGCCAGGCCTCCCGGGTGTGGTTCCGGATGACCATTAGCATTAACTGGCTAATGCAGCTTGAAGAAAAGGGATTCTTAAGCATGCCTCCAAGGTTTCCAAAACATACCACCCGGGAATCGAACTCGGGACCCCCCGGCCATTTAACAGACGACATAGCTGGCGCGCCACAGTGGCCAGGCCTCCCGGGTGTGGTTCCGGATGACCATTAGCATTAACTGGCTAATGCAGCTTGAAGAAAAGGGATTCTTAAGCATGCCTCCAAGGTTTCCAAAACATACCACCCGGGAATCGAACTCGGGTCTCCCCGGCCATTTAACAGGCGCCTTTGCCGGTGTGCCACAGCGGCGAAGTGTCCCAGGAGCGGTTCCGGATGACCATTAGCATTAACTGGCTAATGCAGATTGAAGAAAAGGGAATCTTAAGCATGCCTCCAAGGTTTGCAAAGGATACCTGTCGGGATTCGAACTCGGGTCTCCCCGGCCATTAAACAGGCACCTTAGCCGGTGCGCCACAGTGTCCAGGCCTTCCTGGAGCGGTAACAGATGACCATTAGCATTTTCTGGCTAATGCAGCTTGAAGAAAAGGGAATCTTATGCCTGCCTCCAAGGTTTCCAAAAGAAACCAACTGGGAATCGAACTCGGGTCTCCCCGGCCATTCAAGAGGCGCCTTAGCCGGTGCGCCACAGTGGCCCAGTGTACCGGGAACGGTTTTGGATGACCATTAGCAGTAACTGGCTAATGCTGCTTGAAGAAAAGGGCATCTTAAGCATGCCTCCACGGTTTGCAAAAGGAACCTCCTGGGATTCGAACTGGGGACTCCCCGGTCAGTTAACAGGCGCCTAAGCCAGGGCGCCACAGTAGCCAGGCCTTCCAGGAGGGGTTCCAGGTGACCATTACAGCCGAACGTCCCTTGGTGTCTCTTCATATAACAGGTAGTGCCGGCAGGCTATTTTCTGCCTAATAGAGTCAATACTCTCCCTGGAGGGCCTTATAAGGGAGACCTTCTGGATAGCCAAGTGGTTAAGGCATCTGCCCCCGGTGCACAAGGTCGTGAGTTCGATTCCCGCCCCCGGCAGAAACTCGTCATCGTCTGAACAGATCATTGGGTCGAAGAAGTGGATCAGATGGTGTGTTGATCAGTGGAAGTTGCTGGCTGGTGTAACAGTGCCCGATGGATCTGAAGAAGTTGCTGCCTGGAGTAAGAGTGACCAATGGAACAGGGGAAGTTGCAGCCTGGAGTAAGAGTGACCGATGGATCAGTGGAAGTCGCTTCCTGGGGAAAGAGCACAGCGTAGATCAAAGGAGGAATAGGCAGGGACGGTGGCACGGTGGCACGATGGCCAAGGTGGAGGTGACCTGCCTGGGATGGAAAGAGGGGGTCTTGCTGAAAAAAATGGTGGTCGGCAGGTGCTCTTGCTGAATGAAACTGTATTTGGCTGTCTTTCTTCTAATAAAGGTTGCCTTTTTAACCCACCCAGGTATCTGCCTTGGGTGGGTTCCCCATCTGGCTTCCTATCCACTAAAAGGGGTTGTTCCCCTTTGAGTTAACTTTTAGTATGCTGTAGAGAGTGATATTTTGAGACAATTTGCAATTTGTTTTATTTATTTTTCGAATCTGTTTTATTCAGCGGCTCTCCAGTATGTGGTTTCCACAATCTGGTTGCTCTGGTCCATATTACCTTAGCAACCATGCATTGATTTGAATAAGAGACTGGAATATGAATAGGAGCGGACCTGAATAGAAAGAGTAGTCATAAAAAGTAGCAGTAACAGTAAATGTATAGCCTTACAGAGCACTTCTTTTTAGATGGGGTCAGTGACCCTCATTTGTGTTAAACACACAAACCAAAGTGACATCGTCTGTATATACCCAGCCATATTGTTCCACTGAACTGTTGCTTTAATGTAGCCACATGGAAAAAAACAACACATACCCGGGTGTGTAACAGACTAGCCCCAAGCGGGACTCAAATTTCAGCCTCTGTGGGGTGAAAGACATGTAAAGACATGCAATTTGAAAAGGAAATCTAAAGCATGCCTCCAAGGTTTCCAAAAGTTACCAGCCGGGATTCGAACTCGGGACCGCTCGGACATTTAACAGGCACCTTAGCCGGTGCGCCACAGGGGCCCAGTGTTTCAGGCAATGTTCTGGATGACCATTAGCCTTAACTGGCTAATGCAGCTTGAAGAAAAGGGGAATCTTAAGCATGCCTCCAATGTTTCCAAGACATACCACCCGGGAATCGAACTCGGGAATCCTTGGCCATTTAACAGGCGCCTTAGATGGCACGCCACAGTGGCCAGGCCTTCCTGGGGTGGTTCTGGATGACCATTAGCATTAACTGGCTACTGCAGCTTGAAGAAAAGGGAATCTTAAGCATGCCTCCAAGGTTTGCCAAAGATACCTCTCGGGATTTGAACTCGGGACCCCCCGGCCATTTAACAGACGACATAGCTGGCGCGCCACAGTGGCCAGGCCTCCCGGGTGTGGTTCCGGATGACCATTAGCATTAACTGGCTAATGCAGCTTGAAGAAAAGGGATTCTTAAGCATGCCTCCAAGGTTTCCAAAACATACCACCCGGGAATCGAACTCGGGACCCCCCGGCCATTTAACAGACGACATAGCTGGCGCGCCACAGTGGCCAGGCCTCCCGGGTGTGGTTCCGGATGACCATTAGCATTAACTGGCTAATGCAGCTTGAAGAAAAGGGATTCTTAAGCATGCCTCCAAGGTTTCCAAAACATACCACCCGGGAATCGAACTCGGGTCTCCCCGGCCATTTAACAGGCGCCTTTGCCGGTGTGCCACAGTGGCGAAGTGTCCCAGGAGCGGTTCCGGATGACCATTAGCATTAACTGGCTAATGCAGATTGAAGAAAAGGGAATCTTAAGCATGCCTCCAAGGTTTGCAAAGGATACCTGTCGGGATTCGAACTCGGGTCTCCCCGGCCATTAAACAGGCACCTTAGCCGGTGCGCCACAGTGTCCAGGCCTTCCTGGAGCGGTAACAGATGACCATTAGCATTTTCTGGCTAATGCAGCTTGAAGAAAAGGGAATCTTATGCCTGCCTCCAAGGTTTCCAAAAGAAACCAACCTGGGAATCGAACTCGGGTCTCCCCGGCCATTCAAGAGGCGCCTTAGCCGGTGCGCCACAGTGGCCCAGTGTACCGGGAACGGTTTTGGATGACCATTAGCAGTAACTGGCTAATGCTGCTTGAAGAAAAGGGCATCTTAAGCATGCCTCCACGGTTTGCAAAAGGAACCTCCTGGGATTCGAACTGGGGACTCCCCGGTCAGTTAACAGGCGCCTAAGCCAGGGCGCCACAGTAGCCAGGCCTTCCAGGAGGGGTTCCAGGTGACCATTACAGCCGAACGTCCCTTGGTGTCTCTTCATATAACAGGTAGTGCCGGCAGGCTATTTTCTGCCTAATAGAGTCAATACTCTCCCTGGAGGGCCTTATAAGGGAGACCTTCTGGATAGCCAAGTGGTTAAGGCATCTGCCCCCGGTGCACAAGGTCGTGAGTTCGATTCCCGCCCCCGGCAGAAACTCGTCATCGTCTGAACAGATCATTGGGTCGAAGAAGTGGATCAGATGGTGTGTTGATCAGTGGAAGTTGCTGGCTGGTGTAACAGTGCCCGATGGATCTGAAGAAGTTGCTGCCTGGAGTAAGAGTGACCAATGGAACAGGGGAAGTTGCAGCCTGGAGTAAGAGTGACCGATGGATCAGTGGAAGTCGCTTCCTGGGGAAAGAGCACAGCGTAGATCAAAGGAGGAATAGGCAGGGACGGTGGCACGGTGGCACGATGGCCAAGGTGGAGGTGACCTGCCTGGGATGGAAAGAGGGGGTCTTGCTGAAAAAAATGGTGGTCGGCAGGTGCTCTTGCTGAATGAAACTGTATTTGGCTGTCTTT
Organism: Xenopus laevis; assembly: GCF_017654675.1. Classification (NCBI taxonomy): domain Eukaryota; kingdom Metazoa; phylum Chordata; class Amphibia; order Anura; family Pipidae; genus Xenopus; species Xenopus laevis. The sequence continues at coordinate 92,610,211 of NC_054383.1, forward strand.
CTTCTAATAAAGGTTGCCTTTTTAACCCACCCAGGTATCTGCCTTGGGTGGGTTCCCCATCTGGCTTCCTATCCACTAAAAGGGGTTGTTCCCCTTTGAGTTAACTTTTAGTATGCTGTAGAGAGTGATATTTTGAGACAATTTGCAATTTGTTTTATTTATTTTTCGAATCTGTTTTATTCAGCGGCTCTCCAGTATGTGGTTTCCACAATCTGGTTGCTCTGGTCCATATTACCTTAGCAACCATGCATTGATTTGAATAAGAGACTGGAATATGAATAGGAGCGGACCTGAATAGAAAGAGTAGTCATAAAAAGTAGCAGTAACAGTAAATGTATAGCCTTACAGAGCACTTCTTTTTAGATGGGGTCAGTGACCCTCATTTGTGTTAAACACACAAACCAAAGTGACATCGTCTGTATATACCCAGCCATATTGTTCCACTGAACTGTTGCTTTAATGTAGCCACATGGAAAAAAACAACACATACCCGGGTGTGTAACAGACTAGCCCCAAGCGGGACTCAAATTTCAGCCTCTGTGGGGTGAAAGACATGTAAAGACATGCAATTTGAAAAGGAAATCTAAAGCATGCCTCCAAGGTTTCCAAAAGTTACCAGCCGGGATTCGAACTCGGGACCGCTCGGACATTTAACAGGCACCTTAGCCGGTGCGCCACAGGGGCCCAGTGTTTCAGGCAATGTTCTGGATGACCATTAGCCTTAACTGGCTAATGCAGCTTGAAGAAAAGGGGAATCTTAAGCATGCCTCCAATGTTTCCAAGACATACCACCCGGGAATCGAACTCGGGAATCCTTGGCCATTTAACAGGCGCCTTAGATGGCACGCCACAGTGGCCAGGCCTTCCTGGCGTGGTTCTGGATGACCATTAGCATTAACTGGCTACTGCAGCTTGAAGAAAAGGGAATCTTAAGCATGCCTCCAAGGTTTGCCAAAGATACCTCTCGGGATTTGAACTCGGGACCCCCCGGCCATTTAACAGACGACATAGCTGGCGCGCCACAGTGGCCAGGCCTCCCGGGTGTGGTTCCGGATGACCATTAGCATTAACTGGCTAATGCAGCTTGAAGAAAAGGGATTCTTAAGCATGCCTCCAAGGTTTCCAAAACATACCACCCGGGAATCGAACTCGGGACCCCCCGGCCATTTAACAGACGACATAGCTGGCGCGCCACAGTGGCCAGGCCTCCCGGGTGTGGTTCCGGATGACCATTAGCATTAACTGGCTAATGCAGCTTGAAGAAAAGGGATTCTTAAACATGCCTCCAAGGTTTCCAAAACATACCACCCGGGAATCGAACTCGGGTCTCCCCGGCCATTTAACAGGCGCCTTTGCCGGTGTGCCACAGCGGCGAAGTGTCCCAGGAGCGGTTCCGGATGACCATTAGCATTAACTGGCTAATGCAGATTGAAGAAAAGGGAATCTTAAGCATGCCTCCAAGGTTTGCAAAGGATACCTGTCGGGATTCGAACTCGGGTCTCCCCGGCCATTAAACAGGCACCTTAGCCGGTGCGCCACAGTGTCCAGGCCTTCCTGGAGCGGTAACAGATGACCATTAGCATTTTCTGGCTAATGCAGCTTGAAGAAAAGGGAATCTTATGCCTGCCTCCAAGGTTTCCAAAAGAAACCACCTGGGAATCGAACTCGGGTCTCCCCGGCCATTCAAGAGGCGCCTTAGCCGGTGCGCCACAGTGGCCCAGTGTACCGGGAACGGTTTTGGATGACCATTAGCAGTAACTGGCTAATGCTGCTTGAAGAAAAGGGCATCTTAAGCATGCCTCCACGGTTTGCAAAAGGAACCTCCTGGGATTCGAACTGGGGACTCCCCGGTCAGTTAACAGGCGCCTAAGCCAGGGCGCCACAGTAGCCAGGCCTTCCAGGAGGGGTTCCAGGTGACCATTACAGCCGAACGTCCCTTGGTGTCTCTTCATATAACAGGTAGTGCCGGCAGGCTATTTTCTGCCTAATAGAGTCAATACTCTCCCTGGAGGGCCTTATAAGGGAGACCTTCTGGATAGCCAAGTGGTTAAGGCATCTGCCCCCGGTGCACAAGGTCGTGAGTTCGATTCCCGCCCCCGGCAGAAACTCGTCATCGTCTGAACAGATCATTGGGTCGAAGAAGTGGATCAGATGGTGTGTTGATCAGTGGAAGTTGCTGGCTGGTGTAACAGTGCCCGATGGATCTGAAGAAGTTGCTGCCTGGAGTAAGAGTGACCAATGGAACAGGGGAAGTTGCAGCCTGGAGTAAGAGTGACCGATGGATCAGTGGAAGTCGCTTCCTGGGGAAAGAGCACAGCGTAGATCAAAGGAGGAATAGGCAGGGACGGTGGCACGGTGGCACGATGGCCAAGGTGGAGGTGACCTGCCTGGGATGGAAAGAGGGGGTCTTGCTGAAAAAAATGGTGGTCGGCAGGTGCTCTTGCTGAATGAAACTGTATTTGGCTGTCTTTCTTCTAATAAAGGTTGCCTTTTTAACCCACCCAGGTATCTGCCTTGGGTGGGTTCCCCATCTGGCTTCCTATCCACTAAAAGGGGTTGTTCCCCTTTGAGTTAACTTTTAGTATGCTGTAGAGAGTGATATTTTGAGACAATTTGCAATTTGTTTTATTTATTTTTCGAATCTGTTTTATTCAGCGGCTCTCCAGTATGTGGTTTCCACAATCTGGTTGCTCTGGTCCATATTACCTTAGCAACCATGCATTGATTTGAATAAGAGACTGGAATATGAATAGGAGCGGACCTGAATAGAAAGAGTAGTCATAAAAAGTAGCAGTAACAGTAAATGTATAGCCTTACAGAGCACTTCTTTTTAGATGGGGTCAGTGACCCTCATTTGTGTTAAACACACAAACCAAAGTGACATCGTCTGTATATACCCAGCCATATTGTTCCACTGAACTGTTGCTTTAATGTAGCCACATGGAAAAAAACAACACATACCCGGGTGTGTAACAGACTAGCCCCAAGCGGGACTCAAATTTCAGCCTCTGTGGGGTGAAAGACATGTAAAGACATGCAATTTGAAAAGGAAATCTAAAGCATGCCTCCAAGGTTTCCAAAAGTTACCAGCCGGGATTCGAACTCGGGACCGCTCGGACATTTAACAGGCACCTTAGCCGGTGCGCCACAGGGGCCCAGTGTTTCAGGCAATGTTCTGGATGACCATTAGCCTTAACTGGCTAATGCAGCTTGAAGAAAAGGGGAATCTTAAGCATGCCTCCAATGTTTCCAAGACATACCACCCGGGAATCGAACTCGGGAATCCTTGGCCATTTAACAGGCGCCTTAGATGGCACGCCACAGTGGCCAGGCCTTCCTGGCGTGGTTCTGGATGACCATTAGCATTAACTGGCTACTGCAGCTTGAAGAAAAGGGAATCTTAAGCATGCCTCCAAGGTTTGCCAAAGATACCTCTCGGGATTTGAACTCGGGACCCCCCGGCCATTTAACAGACGACATAGCTGGCGCGCCACAGTGGCCAGGCCTCCCGGGTGTGGTTCCGGATGACCATTAGCATTAACTGGCTAATGCAGCTTGAAGAAAAGGGATTCTTAAGCATGCCTCCAAGGTTTCCAAAACATACCACCCGGGAATCGAACTCGGGACCCCCCGGCCATTTAACAGACGACATAGCTGGCGCGCCACAGTGGCCAGGCCTCCCGGGTGTGGTTCCGGATGACCATTAGCATTAACTGGCTAATGCAGCTTGAAGAAAAGGGATTCTTAAACATGCCTCCAAGGTTTCCAAAACATACCACCCGGGAATCGAACTCGGGTCTCCCCGGCCATTTAACAGGCGCCTTTGCCGGTGTGCCACAGCGGCGAAGTGTCCCAGGAGCGGTTCCGGATGACCATTAGCATTAACTGGCTAATGCAGATTGAAGAAAAGGGAATCTTAAGCATGCCTCCAAGGTTTGCAAAGGATACCTGTCGGGATTCGAACTCGGGTCTCCCCGGCCATTAAACAGGCACCTTAGCCGGTGCGCCACAGTGTCCAGGCCTTCCTGGAGCGGTAACAGATGACCATTAGCATTTTCTGGCTAATGCAGCTTGAAGAAAAGGGAATCTTATGCCTGCCTCCAAGGTTTCCAAAAGAAACCAACTGGGAATCGAACTCGGGTCTCCCCGGCCATTCAAGAGGCGCCTTAGCCGGTGCGCCACAGTGGCCCAGTGTACCGGGAACGGTTTTGGATGACCATTAGCAGTAACTGGCTAATGCTGCTTGAAGAAAAGGGCATCTTAAGCATGCCTCCACGGTTTGCAAAAGGAACCTCCTGGGATTCGAACTGGGGACTCCCCGGTCAGTTAACAGGCGCCTAAGCCAGGGCGCCACAGTAGCCAGGCCTTCCAGGAGGGGTTCCAGGTGACCATTACAGCCGAACGTCCCTTGGTGTCTCTTCATATAACAGGTAGTGCCGGCAGGCTATTTTCTGCCTAATAGAGTCAATACTCTCCCTGGAGGGCCTTATAAGGGAGACCTTCTGGATAGCCAAGTGGTTAAGGCATCTGCCCCCGGTGCACAAGGTCGTGAGTTCGATTCCCGCCCCCGGCAGAAACTCGTCATCGTCTGAACAGATCATTGGGTCGAAGAAGTGGATCAGATGGTGTGTTGATCAGTGGAAGTTGCTGGCTGGTGTAACAGTGCCCGATGGATCTGAAGAAGTTGCTGCCTGGAGTAAGAGTGACCAATGGAACAGGGGAAGTTGCAGCCTGGAGTAAGAGTGACCGATGGATCAGTGGAAGTCGCTTCCTGGGGAAAGAGCACAGCGTAGATCAAAGGAGGAATAGGCAGGGACGGTGGCACGGTGGCACGATGGCCAAGGTGGAGGTGACCTGCCTGGGATGGAAAGAGGGGGTCTTGCTGAAAAAAATGGTGGTCGGCAGGTGCTCTTGCTGAATGAAACTGTATTTGGCTGTCTTTCTTCTAATAAAGGTTGCCTTTTTAACCCACCCAGGTATCTGCCTTGGGTGGGTTCCCCATCTGGCTTCCTATCCACTAAAAGGGGTTGTTCCCCTTTGAGTTAACTTTTAGTATGCTGTAGAGAGTGATATTTTGAGACAATTTGCAATTTGTTTTATTTATTTTTCGAATCTGTTTTATTCAGCGGCTCTCCAGTATGTGGTTTCCACAATCTGGTTGCTCTGGTCCATATTACCTTAGCAACCATGCATTGATTTGAATAAGAGACTGGAATATGAATAGGAGCGGACCTGAATAGAAAGAGTAGTCATAAAAAGTAGCAGTAACAGTAAATGTATAGCCTTACAGAGCACTTCTTTTTAGATGGGGTCAGTGACCCTCATTTGTGTTAAACACACAAACCAAAGTGACATCGTCTGTATATACCCAGCCATATTGTTCCACTGAACTGTTGCTTTAATGTAGCCACATGGAAAAAAACAACACATACCCGGGTGTGTAACAGACTAGCCCCAAGCGGGACTCAAATTTCAGCCTCTGTGGGGTGAAAGACATGTAAAGACATGCAATTTGAAAAGGAAATCTAAAGCATGCCTCCAAGGTTTCCAAAAGTTACCAGCCGGGATTCGAACTCGGGACCGCTCGGACATTTAACAGGCACCTTAGCCGGTGCGCCACAGGGGCCCAGTGTTTCAGGCAATGTTCTGGATGACCATTAGCCTTAACTGGCTAATGCAGCTTGAAGAAAAGGGGAATCTTAAGCATGCCTCCAATGTTTCCAAGACATACCACCCGGGAATCGAACTCGGGAATCCTTGGCCATTTAACAGGCGCCTTAGATGGCACGCCACAGTGGCCAGGCCTTCCTGGGGTGGTTCTGGATGACCATTAGCATTAACTGGCTACTGCAGCTTGAAGAAAAGGGAATCTTAAGCATGCCTCCAAGGTTTGCCAAGATACCTCTCGGGATTTGAACTCGGGACCCCCACCGGCCATTTTAACTAGAGCGACATACTGAAGCGCCGCCTATGGCCAAGGTGCCTCCCGCGGTGTCGGTTCGGATGACCCCATTAGCACGTCCTGGAAGGCCTGGCTACTGTGGCGCCCTGGCTTAGGCGCCTGTTAAATGACCGGGGAGTCCCAGTTTGGAATCCCGGGAGATTCCTTTGCAAAACCGTGGAGGCATTGCTTAAGATGCCTTTTCTTCAAAGCAGCATTTAGCAGGTTACTGCTAATGGTCATCCAAAAACCGTTCCTTTGGTACACTGGGCCACTGTGGCGCACCGGCTAAGGGCCGCTTTGAATGGCCGTGGAGACCCGAGATTCGATTCCCAGGTGGTCTCTTTTGGAAACCTTGGAGGCATTGCTTAAGATTCCCTTTCTTCAAGCTGCCATTAGCAAACAGTTAAATTGCTAATGTTCAGCTGTTACCGCTCCAGGAAGGCCTGGACACTGTGGCGCACCGGCTAAGGGTGCCTGATTAAAGGCCGGGAGTCCCGAGTCGAATCCGGAGGTATCCTTTGCAAACCTTGGAGGCATGCTTAAGATTCCCTTTTCTTCAATCTGCATAGCCAGTTAATGCTTAATGGGCATCCGGAACCCTACCCGGAATGCCTGTTCCGCTGTGCCGCGCCAGCTATGTCGTCTGATAAGATGGCGGGAGTCCCGGAGGATCAAATCCGGAGAGGTATTTTTTGGCAAACCTTGAAGGCAGCTTCAAGATTTCCCTGTTCTTCAATCTGCATTAGCCAGTTAATGCTAATTGGTCGTCCGAACCGCTCCTTAGGACACTTGGCCGCTGTGGCACCACCAGCAAAGGCGCTTGTTAAAGGCCGGGGAGTTCCTAAGTTCAAATCCCGGACCAGGTTTATCATTTGCAAAACCCTTGGAGGCATGGCTTTAAGATTCCCTTTTCTTCAATCTGCATATAGCCAAGTTAATGCAAAAGGGTCGTCCGGAACCTCCTAGACACTTGGCTGCTGTGGCAGACCAGCAAAAGGCACCTGTTAAATGGCCAGCGAGACCGAGTTCGATTCCCGGTGGATATCGTTGGGTGGAAAACCTTGGAGGCATGCTTAAGAATCCTTTTTCTTCAAGCTGCATTAGCCAGTAATGGGTAATGCGTCATTCCGGAACAGATCCTAGGACACTTTGCTGCTGTGGCAGACCAGCAAGGCACCTGTTTTAAATGGGCCAGGAGACCCGAGTTCGTTTCCGAGAGGTATCTTTTGGCAAAACCTTCGAGGCATGCTTAAGATGCCCTTTCTTCAATTCTGCATTAGCCATTAATGCTTAATGGTTCATCCGGAACCGCTCCTAGGGACAACTTGGCCGCTGTGGGCACACCGGCAAAGGCGCTTGTTAAATGGCCCCCGGGGGCGGGGGAAACCCCGGAAAGGGGTTTTCGATTCCCGGGTGGATATCTTTTGGGAAACCTTGAAGGTATGCTTAAGAATCCCTTTCTTAAGCTGGCATTTAGCCAGTTAAGGCTTAATGGTCATCAGGAACAATGCCTGAAACATTCTGGCCCTGTGGCTCACCGGCTAGGTGCCTGTAAATGGCCCAGCGATCCCGAGTTCGAATCCCAGCTGGTGACTTTTTGGAAACCTTGGGAGGCATGCCTTTAGATTTCCTTTTCATAATTGCATGTCTTTACATGTCTTTTCACCCCACAGAGTGCTAAGTTGCAGTCCCGCTTTGGGGCTAGTCTGTTCACACCCGGGGAGTGTTTTTTTGTTCATTTGGCTACATTAAGAGTAACAGTTCAGTGTAACAATATGGCTGGGTATATACAGATGACGTCACTTTGGTTGTGTGTTGTAACACAGAATAAACTAAACCCAGTATAACCCCCATATTTTTTCAAGTTCTGTACAGACACTACTTGCTGAATAAGCAATTTTCAAGTTAGCCGTGGGCTGAAAGCTATGCAAACCCCAAAAAAGGGCAGCAGGGGAGGTGTTTGCTATATGGGATCCCCCAAATCAATGTGATGGCAAGCATGGGCAAGGTATTGGTCAAAGAAAGGGCAAGGTATGGCAAGTAAGCGCAAGGTATGGCAATGTGTTAAATGGACCCATGACCAGAAAAGCGGATGCTATGGTAGTTAAAGATTGGTTCACCTCTACGTTAACCTTTTTGTATGGTATAGAATGGCCAATTCTAAGCAACTTTCAATTGGTCTACATTATTAAATTTTTTATAGTTTGTGAATTATTTGCCTTTTTCTTCTGACTCTTTCCAGCTTTCAAATGGGTCACTGACCCCATCTAAAAAAGAAGTGCTCTGTAAGGCTTATAATGTACTGTTTACTGCGACCTCTTTATGACTACTCTTCTATTTAGGTCCTCTCCTATTCATATTCCAGTCTCTTATTCAAATCAATGGCATGGTTGCTAAGGTAATATGGACCAGAGCAACCAGATTTGTGGAAACCACATACTGGAGGAGCTGCTGAATAAAAAAGATTCGAAAAATAAATAAAACCAAATTTCAAATTGTCTCCAAATATCACTCTCTACAGCATACTAAAAGTTAACTCATTGGGGGAACAACCCCTTTTAGTGGATAGGAAGCCAGATGGAACCACCCAAGGCAGATACCTGGTGGGTTAAAAAAGGCAACCTTTATTAGAAGAAAGCCAGCCAAATACAGTTTCATTCAGCAAGAGCACCTGCCGACCACCATTTTTTTCAGCAAGACCCCCTCTTTCCATCACCAGCAGGTCACCTCCACCTTGCCATCGGCCATCGTCCCTCCCTATTCCTCCTTTGATCTTACGCTGTTCTCTTTCCCCAGGGAAGCGACTTCCACTGATTCATCGGCCACTCTTACTCCAGGGCTGCAACTTCCCCTGTTCCATTGCCACTCTTACTCCAGGCTGCAACTTCTTCAGATCCATCGGGCACTGTTACACCAAGCCAGCAACTTCCAACTGATCAACACACCATCTGATCCACTTCTTCGATCCTAATGACCTGTTCAGACGATGACGAGTTTTCTGCCGGGGTGGGAATCGAAACTCACGACCTTGTGCACCGGGGCGGATGCCTTAACCACTTGGCTATCCAGAAGTCTCCTATATAAGGCCCTCCAGGAGCGTATTGACTCTATTAGGCAGAAAATAGCCTGCCGACACTACCTGTTATATGAAGAGACACCAAGGGACGTTCGGCTTGTAATGGTCACCTGGAACCCTTCCTGGAAGGCCTGGCTACTGTTGGCGCCCTGGCTTAGGCGCCTGTTAAATGACCGGAGTCCCCAGTTTGAATCCCGGGAGATTCCTTTTGCAAACCGTGGAGGCATGCTTAAGATGCCCTTTTCTTCAAGCAGCATTAGCCCAGTTACTGCTAATGGTCATCCAAAAACCGTTCCTGGCTACACTGGGCCACTGTGGCGCACCGGCAAGGCGCCGCTTGAATGGCCGTGGAGACCCGAGTTCGATTCCCAGGTGGTCTCTTTTTGGAAACCCTTGGCGGCAGCTTAAGATTCCCTTTTCTGTCAAGCTGCATTAGCCATAAATGGCTATGTCATTCTGTTTACCGCTCCAGGAAGGCCTGGACACTGTGGCGCACCGGCTAAGGTGCCTGTTTAAAGGCCGGAGTCCCGAGTTCGAATCCCTGAGGAGGTATATCCTTTGCAAACCCTGGAGGCCATGCTTAAGATTCCCTTTTCTTCAATCTTGCATTAGCCAGTTAAGTGCTAATGCGTCAGCCGGAACCCTTACCCGTAATGCCTGTTCCGCTGTCCGCGCCAGCTATGTCTTCTGATAAAGGCCGGTGGGAGTCCCGAGATCAAATCCCGTGAGGTATTTTTGGGCAACCTTGAAGGCATGCTTAAGATTCCCTTGTCTTCAATCTGCATTAGCCAGTTAATGATAATGGTCGTCCGGAACAGCTCCGAGGACACTTGGCCGCTTGTTGGCACACCGGCAAAGGCGCTTGTTAAATTGGACCGGGAGTCCTAAGTTCCGAACCCGACAGGATCCTTTGCAAACCTTGGAGCATGCTGTAAGATTCCCTTTTCTTCAATCTGCATTAGCCAGTTAAATGCAAATGGTCGTCCGGAACCGCTCCTAGGACACTTGGCTGCTGTGGCAGACCAGCAAAGGCACCTGTTAAATGGCCAGGGAGACCCGAGTTCGATTCCCGGTGGTATCGTTGGAAACCTTGGAGGCATGCTTAAGAATCCTTTTTCTTTCAAGCCTGCATTAGCCATTAATGGTGTTAATGGTTCATCCCGGAACCACACCCGAAAGGCAGTCCGCTGTGCGCCACGCCAGCTATGTCGTCTGATTAAATGGCCGGTGAGTCCCGAGTTCAAACGTCCCGAGAGGTATCTTTTATCAAACCTTGGAGGCATGCTTAAGATTCCCTGTTCTTCAAGCTGCAGTAAGCCAGTTAATGCTAATGGTCATTCCAGAACCCCTCCTGTAAGTCCCTGGCCACTTGTTGGCGTACCATCTGAAGGCGCCTGTTTAAATGGCCAAGTAGTACCGATTTCGATTCCCGGGGTGGTAGTCTTGGAAACATTGGAGGCATGCTTAAGATTCCCCTTATCTTCAAGCTGCCATTAGCCAGTTAAGCTAATGTCATCAGGAAACATTGCCTGAAAACACTTGGCCCTTGGCGCACCGGCCAAAGGTTGCCTGTTTAAATGTTCCGAGCGTTCTCCGAGTTTGAATCCTGGCTGGTTGACTTTTGGAAAACCTTGGAGGCATGCTTTAGATTTCCTTTTCAAAATTGCATGTCTTTTACATGTCTTTCACCCCACAGAGCTGAAATTTGAGTCCGCTTGGGCTAGTCTGTTCCACACCCGGGTATGTGTTTTTTTTTTCATTTGGCTACATTAAAGCAACAGTTCAGTGTAACAATATCGCTGGGTATATACAGACAACGTCACTTTGGTTTGTGTGTTTAACACAGAATAACTAAACCCAGATAACCCCATATTTTTTCAATGGCTGGGTATATAACAGACGACGTCACTTTGGTTTGTGTGTTTAACACAGATAATAACTAAACCAGATAACCCTTTATTTTTTCAAGTTCTGTACAGAACACTACTCTGAAAAGCAATTTTCAAGGTTAGCCGTGGGCTGAAGCTATGCAAACCCCCAAAAAGGGCAGCAGGGGAGGTGTTTTGCTCATATGGCGGATTCCGCCAATTCGATGGTGATGGCAAGAGCCATGGGCAAGGTATGGTCAAAAGAAAGGGCAAGGTAATGCGCATGGTGATGGGCACTCTGTGTTAAATGGGGACCCATGTGACCAGAAGCGGATGCATGGGTTAGTTAAAGTGGTTCACCTCTACGTTAAACGGTACTTTGGTTGTTTATGGTATAATTGCTTTGGAGGAATGGCCAAGTTCTAAGGCACTTTTCAAATTGGTCTCACATTATTAATTTTTTATAGTTTGTGAATTATTTGGCCTTTTTCTTTCCTGACTCTTTCCAGCTTTCAATATGGGGGGTACTGCCCCATCTAAAAAGAAGTGCTCTGTAAGGCTAGTAGCATTTAGTGTTACTGCGAGGTCTTTTGACTACTCTTCTATTCAGGTCCTACTCCTACACTTTCATAGTGCCAGTCTCTTATTCAATCAATGCCATGGTTCTTAAGGTAAGATGGACCAGAGCATCACTGATTGTGGAAACCCATTAACTGGAGAAGCTGCTGAATAAAAAAGATTCGAAATAAATAAAACAAATGCTAAAATTGGTCTCCAAATATCACTCTCTATCGTGAAAAGCATACTAAAAGATTAACGTTCTAAAGGGAAACAACCCTTTTTATGATGATAGGAGAGCCTGATGGGGAACCCACCCAGAGCAGATAACTTGGTGGGTTAGAAAAGGCAACTTTGATTAGA
>NC_054383.1:92622525-92655911 GCF_017654675.1 Xenopus laevis
GAGAAGGCATGCTTAGGATTTCCTTTTTCAAATTGCATGTCTTTACCATGTCTCTTCAACCCCCACAGAGGCTGAAAATTTGTAGTCCCGCTGGGGCTAGGTCTGCTACACACCCGCGGTATTGTGTTGTTTTTTTCCATGTGGCTTACAGTTAAAGCAACAGTTCAGTGGAACAATATGAGGCTGGGTACTATCACAGACGATGTCACTTTAGTTTGTAAATGTGTTAACACAAATGAGGTCACTGACCCCAATCTAAAAAGAAGTGCTCTGTAAAGGCTATACATTTACTGTTATGCTACGTTTTATGACACTCTTTCTATTCAGGTCCGCTCCTATTCTATTTCCGTGCTCTTATTCAAATCAATGCATGGTTTGCTAAAGGTAATATGGGACAAGAGCAACCAGATTGTGGAAACCACATACTGGGAGCCGCTGAATTAAAAACAGATTCGCAAAAATAAAAAAACAAATTGCAAAATTGTCTCAAATATATCACTCTCTACAGCAATACTAAAAGTTAACTCAAAGGGAACAACCCATTTAGTGGAATAGGAAAGCCAGATGGGGAAACCCACCCAAGGCAGATACCTGGGTGGGTTAAAAGGCAACCTTTAGTTAGAAGAAAGACAGCCAAATACAGTTTTCATTCAGCAAAGCAACCTGCGACCACACATTTTTTCTCAGCAAGAACCCCTCTTTCCATCCCAGGCAAGGTCACCTCCACCTTGGCACAATCGTGCACCGTGCCCAGCCGTCCCTGCCTATTTCCTCCTTTGATCTTGACGCTTGTGCTCTTTCCCCAGAAGCGACTGTCCACTGATCCATCGGTCCTCTTATTCCAGGCTGCAACTTCCCTGTTCATTTGGTCACTCTTACTCCAGCAAGCAAATTTCTTCAGATTCCATCAAACAACTGTTAACACAAGCAGCCAACTTCCAACATAAATAAACAACAAATCAACTGGATCCAGCTTCTTCGACCACAATGATCTGGTTCAGACGATGACGAGTTTCGCCGGGGCGGGAATCGAAATCATACGACCTTGTGCACCGGGGGCAATGCCTAACCACTTGGCATCCAGTAAGGTCTCCTTATAAGGCCCTCAGGGAAGAGTATTGACTCTACTTAGCGAAATAGCCTGGTGTCGGCAGCTACCTGTTATATGAAGAGACACCAAGGACGTTGTCGGCTGTAATGGTACCTGGAACCCGTCCTGGAAGGCCTGGCTACTGTGGCGCCCTGGCTTAGGCGCCTGTAAACTGACCGGGAGTCACCCAGCTTTCGAATCCAGGAGTTCCCTTTTGCAACACTGGGGCATGCATTAAGATCCACTTTGTCTTCAAGCAGCATTAGCCACTTTACTGCTTACATGGTATCCAAAACCGTTCCAGGTACACTGGGCCAACTGTGGCGCACGGCTAAGGCGGCCCTGAATGGACCGGGGAGAACCCGAGTTCGATTCCCAGGTGGTTTCTATTTGGAAAACCTTTGGAGGCAGGCATTAAGGATTCCCTTTTCGTTCAAGCATGATTTAGCAGAAAATGCTAATGGACATTCTCGTTACCGCTCCAGGAAGGCCTGGGACATGTTGGGCACGGCTAAGGTTGCCTGCATAATGGCCGGGGAGGACCCGAGTCGAGTCCCGGGTGTATGTTTTGGAAACCTTGAGGCATGCTTAAGAATCCCTTTCCTTCAACTGACATTAGCCAGTTAATGCTAATTGGTTCATCTGGAACCACACCCGGAAGGCCTTGGCCCACGTGTGGCGCGCAGCTAGTGTGTCTGTTAAAATGGCCGGGGGGGTCCCGAGTATCGATTCCCGGGGTGAGTATGTTTGGAAACCTTGGAGCATGCTTAAGAATCCCTTTTCTTCAGCTGCACCTTAGCCAGTTATGCTATGGTTCATCCGGAACCACACCCGGGAGGCCTTGGCCACGATGTGAGCCACACAGCTATGTCGTCGTGTTAAATGGCCGGGGGTCCCGAGTTCAAATCCCGAGAGGTATCTTTGGCAAACTTGAGCATTGCTTAAGATTCCCTTTTCCTTCAAGCTGCAGTAGCCAGCTAATGCTAATGGTCATCCCAGAACCACGCCAGGAAGGCCTGGCCACTGTTGGCTGCCATCTAAGGCGCCGTGTAAATGGCCAAGGATTCCCGGTCGATTCCCGGGTCGGTATCGTCTTGGAACCATTGGAGGCATGCTTCAGATGTCCCTTTTTCTCAAGCTGCATTAGCCAGATTTAAGGCTAATGGTATCCAGAACATTGCCATGAACACTGGGCCCCATGTGGCGCACCGCTAAAGGTTGCTGTTTAAAATGGTCGAGCGGTTCCGAGTTCGAATCCCGGTGGTAACTTTTGGAAACCTTGGAGGCATGCCGTTAGATGTCCTTTTCAAATTGATTCATTTACATGTCTTTCACCCCACAGAGGCTGAAATTTGAGTCCGCGCTTGGGGCTAGTCTGTTACACAACCCGGGTATGTGTTGTTTTATTTCCCATGTGGCTACATTAAAGCAACGTTCAGTGGAACAATAGGCTGGGTATATACAGACGAATGTCCACTTTGGTTTGTGTGTTTAACACAAATGAGGGTCACTGGACCCCATCTAAAAAGAAGTGCCTGTAAGGCTATACATTTACTGTGTACTTCTACTTTTTATGACTACCTTCTATTCCAGGTCCGCTCCTATTGCATATTCCAAGTCTCTTATTCAAATCAATGCATGGTTGCTAAGGTAATATGACCAGAGCAACCAGATTGTGGAAACCACATACTGAGAGCCGGCGATGAATAAAACAGATCGAAAACATAAATAAAACAAATTAGCCAAATTGTCTCAAAATATCACTCTCTACAAGCATACTAAAGTTAACTCAAAGGGGAACAACCCCTGTTAGTGGAATAGGAACCAGATGGAAACCCACCCAGCAGATACCTGGAGTGGTGGTTAAAAAGGCCAACACTTTATTAGAGAAAGACGCCAAATACAGTTTGCATCAGCAAGAGCAGCCTGCCCGACCACCATTTTGTTCAGCAAGACCCGCCTCTTTCCATCCAGCAGGTCACCCTCACCTTGGCCATCGATGCCACCGTGCCACCGTCCCTGCTATGCCGCCTTTGATTTACGCTGTGCTCTTTCCCCAGGAAGCGAACTGTCCAGCTGATCATCGGTCGACTCTTACTCCAGGCTGCAAACTTCCCCTGTTCCATTGGCCACTCTTACTCCAGGCTGCAACTTCTTGCCGATCATCGGGGCACTGTTATTACTACCCAGCCAGTAACTTCCACTATCAGACACACCATATGATCCACTTCTGCGACCCAATGATCTGTTCACATGACGATGACGAGTTTCTTGCCGGGGCGGGAAGTCGAACTCACTGACTTGTGCACCTGGGGGCAGATGCCTTAACCACTTGGCTATCCACGAAGGGATCTCCTTATAAGGCCCTCCAGTTGAGAGGATTTGACTCTATAGGCAGAAAATAGCCTGCCGCGCACTTACCTGTTATGATGAGAGACACCAAGGGACGTTCGGGCTGTTAATAGGTTCACCTGGAACCCCTCCTGGGAAGGCCTGGCTACTGTTTGGCATCCTGGCTTAGGCGCCTGTTTAATGACGGGAGTCCCCAGTTCGAATTCCCGGGAGGTCCTTGTGCAAACCGTGGATTGCATGGCTTAAAGATGCCCTTTTCTTCAAGCAGCATGTAGCCATTACTGCTAATGGTCATCCAAAACCGTCCCGGTACCTGGGCCACTGTGGCGCACTGGCTAAGGCTGCCTCTTGAAATTTGAGGGCCGGGGGGAGGGGGGGAAAATTTCCCCGGGGAAGGTTTTTTTTTCGGGGTTTTTTCCCCCAGGTGGTTTCTTTGGAAACCTTGGAGGCAGGCAGTTAAGGATTCCCTTTTCTTCAAGCTGCATTAGGCCAGTAAATCTGCTAAATGGTCATCTGTTACGGCTCCAGGAACCTGGACACTGTGGCCACAGACCGGCTAAGGTGCCTGTTTAATGGCCGGGGGAACCCGAGTTCGTTAAATCCCGACAGGTATCCTTTGGGCAAACCTTGGAGGCATGCTTAAGAATTCCCTTTTCTTCAATCTGCATTAGCCAGGTTATGCAATGGTCATCCGCGAACCGCTCCTGGGGACCAACTTGCCGCTGTTGGCAACCACCGGCAAAAGGCGGCCTGTTAAATGGCCGGGAACCGAGTTCGATGTTCCTGGGTTGGTGTTTTTGGAACCTTTGAGCATGCTTAAGAATCCCTCTTTCTTCAAGCTGCATTAAGCCAGTTAATTCTATGGTCATCCGGAAACCACACCCGGAAGGCTGGCCCACTGTGGCGCACCAGCGATGTCGTCTGTTAAATGGCGGGGGCCGAGTTCAAATCCCGAGCAGTATCTTTGGCAAACCTTGGAGGCATGCTTAAGATTCCTTTCTTCAAGCTGCAGTAGCCAGTTAATGCTAATGGTCATCCAGAACCACCCCAGGAAGGCCTGGCCACTGTGGCGTGCCATCTAAGGCGCCTGTTAAATGGCCAAGGATTCCCGAGTTCGATTCCCGGGTGGTATGTCTTGGAAACATTGGAGGCATGCTTAAGATTCCCCTTTTCTTCATAGCTGCATTTAGCCAGTTTAAGGCTAATGGTCATTCCAGAACATTGCCTGAAACACTGGGCCCCTGTGGCGCAACCGGCTAAGGTGCCTGTTAAATGTCCGAGCGGTCCCGAGTTCGAATCCCGGCTGGTAACTTTTGGAAAACCTTGGAGGCATGCTTTAGATTTCCTTTTCAAATTGCATGTCCTTTACATGTCTTTCACCCCACAGAGGCTGAAATTTGAGTCCCGCTTGGGGCTAGTCTGTTACAACACCCGGGTATGTGTTGTTTTTTTCCATGTGGCTACATTAAAGCAACAGTTCAGTGGAACAATATGGCTGGGTATATACAGACGATGTCACTTTGGTTTGTGTGTTTAACACAAATGAGGGTCACTGGACCCCATCTAAAAAGAAGTGCTCTGTAAGGCTATACATTTACTGTTA
Organism: Xenopus laevis; assembly: GCF_017654675.1. Classification (NCBI taxonomy): domain Eukaryota; kingdom Metazoa; phylum Chordata; class Amphibia; order Anura; family Pipidae; genus Xenopus; species Xenopus laevis. Next base: position 92,627,571 of record NC_054383.1, read on the forward strand.
CTGCTACTTTTTATGACTACTCTTTCTATTCAGGTCCGCTCCTTCATATTCCAGTCTCTTATTCAAATCAATGCATGGTTGCTAAGGTAATATGGACCAGAGCAACCAGATTGTGGAAACCACATACTGGAGAGCCGCTGAATAAAACAGATTCGAAAAATAAATAAAACAAATTGCAAATTGTCTCAAAATATCACTCTCTACAGCATACTAAAAGTTAACTCAAAGGGGAACAACCCCTTTTAGTGGATAGGAAGCCAGATGGGGAACCCACCCAAGGCAGATACCTGGGTGGGTTAAAAAGGCAACCTTTATTAGAAGAAAGACAGCCAAATACAGTTTCATTCAGCAAGAGCACCTGCCGACCACCATTTTTTTCAGCAAGACCCCCTCTTTCCATCCCAGGCAGGTCACCTCCACCTTAGCCATCGTGCCAGCCGTGCCACCGTCCCTGCCTATTCCTCCTTTGATCTACGCTGTGCTCTTTTCCCAGGAAGCGACTTCCACTGATCCATCGGTCACTCTTACTCCAGGCTGCAACTTCCCCTGTTCCATTGGTCACTCTTACTCCAGGCAGCAACTTCTTCAGATCCATCGGGCACTGTTACACCAGCCAGCAACTTCCACTGATCAACACACCATCTGATCCACTTCTTCGACCCAATGATCTGTTCAGACGATGACGAGTTTCTGCCGGGGGCGGGAATCGAACTCACGACCTTGTGCACCGGGGGCAGATGCCTTAACCACTTGGCTATCCAGAAGGTCTCCCTTATAAGGCCCTCCAGGGAGAGTATTGACTCTATTAGGCAGAAAATAGCCTGCCGGCACTATCTGTTATATGAAGAGACACCAAGGGACGTTCGGCTGTAATGGTCACCTGGAACCCTCCTGGAAGGCCTGCTACTGTGGCGCCTGGCTTAGGCGGTTTACTTACCGGTGGAGTCCCAGTTCGTCCAGGAGGTTCCTTTTGCAAACCGTGGAGGATGCTACCTTTCTTCAAGCAGCATTAGCCGTTACTCTAATGGTCATCCAAAACCGTTCCCTGGCGGTCCCACTGGCCATTAAGGACCTTTAGCCGGTGCGCCACAGTCCCAGGGTTCTTTGCGAAACCTTAGCAGGAGCTAAGCTGCTTGAAGAAAAGGGCATCTTAGCAGCCTCCAGGTTTGCAAAAGGAACCTCCGTGGGATAGGTCCGAAGGCTGGGGAACCCGGTCGATCATAACAGGTATCCTAAGAAAAGGGGCAATAAATGCTCCCTTCCAGGATCTGAGGTTAGCCAGGTGCCATTTACAGCCGAACGTCCCTTGGTGTCTCTTCATATAACAGTAGTGCCGGCAGGCTATTTTCTGCCTAATAGAGTCAATACTCTCCCTGGAGGGCCTTATAAGGGAGACCTTCTGGATAGCCAAGTGGTTAAGGCATCTGCCCCCGGTGCACAAGGTCGTGAGTTCGATTCCCGCCCCCGGCAGAAACTCGTCATCGTCTGAACAGATCATTGGGTCGAAGAAGTGGATCAGATGGTGTGTTGATCAGTGGAAGTTGCTGGCTGGTGTAACAGTGCCCGATGGATCTGAAGAAGTTGCTGCCTGGAGTAAGAGTGACCAATGGAACAGGGGAAGTTGCAGCCTGGAGTAAGAGTGACCGATGGATCAGTGGAAGTCGCTTCCTGGGGAAAGAGCACAGCGTAGATCAAAGGAGGAATAGGCAGGGACGGTGGCACGGTGGCACGATGGCTAAGGTGGAGGTGACCTGCCTGGGATGGAAAGAGGGGGTCTTGCTGAAAAAAATGGTGGTCGGCAGGTGCTCTTGCTGAATGAAACTGTATTTGGCTGTCTTTCTTCTAATAAAGGTTGCCTTTTTAACCCACCCAGGTATCTGCCTTGGGTGGGTTCCCCATCTGGCTTCCTATCCACTAAAAGGGGTTGTTCCCCTTTGAGTTAACTTTTAGTATGCTGTAGAGAGTGATATTTTGAGACAATTTGCAATTTGTTTTATTTATTTTTCGAATCTGTTTTATTCAGCGGCTCTCCAGTATGTGGTTTCCACAATCTGGTTGCTCTGGTCCATATTACCTTAGCAACCATGCATTGATTTGAATAAGAGACTGGAATATGAATAGGAGCGGACCTGAATAGAAAGAGTAGTCATAAAAAGTAGCAGTAACAGTAAATGTATAGCCTTACAGAGCACTTCTTTTTAGATGGGGTCAGTGACCCTCATTTGTGTTAAACACACAAACCAAAGTGACATCGTCTGTATATACCCAGCCATATTGTTCCACTGAACTGTTGCTTTAATGTAGCCACATGGAAAAAAACAACACATACCCGGGTGTGTAACAGACTAGCCCCAAGCGGGACTCAAATTTCAGCCTCTGTGGGGTGAAAGACATGTAAAGACATGCAATTTGAAAAGGAAATCTAAAGCATGCCTCCAAGGTTTCCAAAAGTTACCAGCCGGGATTCGAACTCGGGACCGCTCGGACATTTAACAGGCACCTTAGCCGGTGCGCCACAGGGGCCCAGTGTTTCAGGCAATGTTCTGGATGACCATTAGCCTTAACTGGCTAATGCAGCTTGAAGAAAAGGGGAATCTTAAGCATGCCTCCAATGTTTCCAAGACATACCACCCGGGAATCGAACTCGGGAATCCTTGGCCATTTAACAGGCGCCTTAGATGGCACGCCACAGTGGCCAGGCCTTCCTGGCGTGGTTCTGGATGACCATTAGCATTAACTGGCTACTGCAGCTTGAAGAAAAGGGAATCTTAAGCATGCCTCCAAGGTTTGCCAAAGATACCTCTCGGGATTTGAACTCGGGACCCCCCGGCCATTTAACAGACGACATAGCTGGCGCGCCACAGTGGCCAGGCCTCCCGGGTGTGGTTCCGGATGACCATTAGCATTAACTGGCTAATGCAGCTTGAAGAAAAGGGATTCTTAAGCATGCCTCCAAGGTTTCCAAAACATACCACCCGGGAATCGAACTCGGGACCCCCCGGCCATTTAACAGACGACATAGCTGGCGCGCCACAGTGGCCAGGCCTCCCGGGTGTGGTTCCGGATGACCATTAGCATTAACTGGCTAATGCAGCTTGAAGAAAAGGGATTCTTAAGCATGCCTCCAAGGTTTCCAAAACATACCACCCGGGAATCGAACTCGGGTCTCCCCGGCCATTTAACAGGCGCCTTTGCCGGTGTGCCACAGCGGCGAAGTGTCCCAGGAGCGGTTCCGGATGACCATTAGCATTAACTGGCTAATGCAGATTGAAGAAAAGGGAATCTTAAGCATGCCTCCAAGGTTTGCAAAGGATACCTGTCGGGATTCGAACTCGGGTCTCCCCGGCCATTAAACAGGCACCTTAGCCGGTGCGCCACAGTGTCCAGGCCTTCCTGGAGCGGTAACAGATGACCATTAGCATTTTCTGGCTAATGCAGCTTGAAGAAAAGGGAATCTTATGCCTGCCTCCAAGGTTTCCAAAAGAAACCACCTGGGAATCGAACTCGGGTCTCCCCGGCCATTCAAGAGGCGCCTTAGCCGGTGCGCCACAGTGGCCCAGTGTACCGGGAACGGTTTTGGATGACCATTAGCAGTAACTGGCTAATGCTGCTTGAAGAAAAGGGCATCTTAAGCATGCCTCCACGGTTTGCAAAAGGAACCTCCTGGGATTCGAACTGGGGACTCCCCGGTCAGTTAACAGGCGCCTAAGCCAGGGCGCCACAGTAGCCAGGCCTTCCAGGAGGGGTTCCAGGTGACCATTACAGCCGAACGTCCCTTGGTGTCTCTTCATATAACAGGTAGTGCCGGCAGGCTATTTTCTGCCTAATAGAGTCAATACTCTCCCTGGAGGGCCTTATAAGGGAGACCTTCTGGATAGCCAAGTGGTTAAGGCATCTGCCCCCGGTGCACAAGGTCGTGAGTTCGATTCCCGCCCCCGGCAGAAACTCGTCATCGTCTGAACAGATCATTGGGTCGAAGAAGTGGATCAGATGGTGTGTTGATCAGTGGAAGTTGCTGGCTGGTGTAACAGTGCCCGATGGATCTGAAGAAGTTGCTGCCTGGAGTAAGAGTGACCAATGGAACAGGGGAAGTTGCAGCCTGGAGTAAGAGTGACCGATGGATCAGTGGAAGTCGCTTCCTGGGAAAAGAGCACAGCGTAGATCAAAGGAGGAATAGGCAGGGACGGTGGCACGGTGGCACGATGGCTAAGGTGGAGGTGACCTGCCTGGGATGGAAAGAGGGGGTCTTGCTGAAAAAAATGGTGGTCGGCAGGTGCTCTTGCTGAATGAAACTGTATTTGGCTGTCTTTCTTCTAATAAAGGTTGCCTTTTTAACCCACCCAGGTATCTGCCTTGGGTGGGTTCCCCATCTGGCTTCCTATCCACTAAAAGGGGTTGTTCCCCTTTGAGTTAACTTTTAGTATGCTGTAGAGAGTGATATTTTGAGACAATTTGCAATTTGTTTTATTTATTTTTCGAATCTGTTTTATTCAGCGGCTCTCCAGTATGTGGTTTCCACAATCTGGTTGCTCTGGTCCATATTACCTTAGCAACCATGCATTGATTTGAATAAGAGACTGGAATATGAATAGGAGCGGACCTGAATAGAAAGAGTAGTCATAAAAAGTAGCAGTAACAGTAAATGTATAGCCTTACAGAGCACTTCTTTTTAGATGGGGTCAGTGACCCTCATTTGTGTTAAACACACAAACCAAAGTGACATCGTCTGTATATACCCAGCCATATTGTTCCACTGAACTGTTGCTTTAATGTAGCCACATGGAAAAAAACAACACATACCCGGGTGTGTAACAGACTAGCCCCAAGCGGGACTCAAATTTCAGCCTCTGTGGGGTGAAAGACATGTAAAGACATGCAATTTGAAAAGGAAATCTAAAGCATGCCTCCAAGGTTTCCAAAAGTTACCAGCCGGGATTCGAACTCGGGACCGCTCGGACATTTAACAGGCACCTTAGCCGGTGCGCCACAGGGGCCCAGTGTTTCAGGCAATGTTCTGGATGACCATTAGCCTTAACTGGCTAATGCAGCTTGAAGAAAAGGGGAATCTTAAGCATGCCTCCAATGTTTCCAAGACATACCACCCGGGAATCGAACTCGGGAATCCTTGGCCATTTAACAGGCGCCTTAGATGGCACGCCACAGTGGCCAGGCCTTCCTGGCGTGGTTCTGGATGACCATTAGCATTAACTGGCTACTGCAGCTTGAAGAAAAGGGAATCTTAAGCATGCCTCCAAGGTTTGCCAAAGATACCTCTCGGGATTTGAACTCGGGACCCCCCGGCCATTTAACAGACGACATAGCTGGCGCGCCACAGTGGCCAGGCCTCCCGGGTGTGGTTCCGGATGACCATTAGCATTAACTGGCTAATGCAGCTTGAAGAAAAGGGATTCTTAAGCATGCCTCCAAGGTTTCCAAAACATACCACCCGGGAATCGAACTCGGGTCTCCCCGGCCATTTAACAGGCGCCTTTGCCGGTGTGCCACAGCGGCGAAGTGTCCCAGGAGCGGTTCCGGATGACCATTAGCATTAACTGGCTAATGCAGATTGAAGAAAAGGGAATCTTAAGCATGCCTCCAAGGTTTGCAAAGGATACCTGTCGGGATTCGAACTCGGGTCTCCCCGGCCATTAAACAGGCACCTTAGCCGGTGCGCCACAGTGTCCAGGCCTTCCTGGAGCGGTAACAGATGACCATTAGCATTTACTGGCTAATGCAGCTTGAAGAAAAGGGAATCTTATGCCTGCCTCCAAGGTTTCCAAAAGAAACCACCTGGGAATCGAACTCGGGTCTCCCCGGCCATTCAAGAGGCGCCTTAGCCGGTGCGCCACAGTGGCCCAGTGTACCGGGAACGGTTTTGGATGACCATTAGCAGTAACTGGCTAATGCTGCTTGAAGAAAAGGGCATCTTAAGCATGCCTCCACGGTTTGCAAAAGGAACCTCCTGGGATTCGAACTGGGGACTCCCCGGTCAGTTAACAGGCGCCTAAGCCAGGGCGCCACAGTAGCCAGGCCTTCCAGGAGGGGTTCCAGGTGACCATTACAGCCGAACGTCCCTTGGTGTCTCTTCATATAACAGGTAGTGCCGGCAGGCTATTTTCTGCCTAATAGAGTCAATACTCTCCCTGGAGGGCCTTATAAGGGAGACCTTCTGGATAGCCAAGTGGTTAAGGCATCTGCCCCCGGTGCACAAGGTCGTGAGTTCGATTCCCGCCCCCGGCAGAAACTCGTCATCGTCTGAACAGATCATTGGGTCGAAGAAGTGGATCAGATGGTGTGTTGATCAGTGGAAGTTGCTGGCTGGTGTAACAGTGCCCGATGGATCTGAAGAAGTTGCTGCCTGGAGTAAGAGTGACCAATGGAACAGGGGAAGTTGCAGCCTGGAGTAAGAGTGACCGATGGATCAGTGGAAGTCGCTTCCTGGGAAAAGAGCACAGCGTAGATCAAAGGAGGAATAGGCAGGGACGGTGGCACGGTGGCACGATGGCTAAGGTGGAGGTGACCTGCCTGGGATGGAAAGAGGGGGTCTTGCTGAAAAAAATGGTGGTCGGCAGGTGCTCTTGCTGAATGAAACTGTATTTGGCTGTCTTTCTTCTAATAAAGGTTGCCTTTTTAACCCACCCAGGTATCTGCCTTGGGTGGGTTCCCCATCTGGCTTCCTATCCACTAAAAGGGGTTGTTCCCCTTTGAGTTAACTTTTAGTATGCTGTAGAGAGTGATATTTTGAGACAATTTGCAATTTGTTTTATTTATTTTTCGAATCTGTTTTATTCAGCGGCTCTCCAGTATGTGGTTTCCACAATCTGGTTGCTCTGGTCCATATTACCTTAGCAACCATGCATTGATTTGAATAAGAGACTGGAATATGAATAGGAGCGGACCTGAATAGAAAGAGTAGTCATAAAAAGTAGCAGTAACAGTAAATGTATAGCCTTACAGAGCACTTCTTTTTAGATGGGGTCAGTGACCCTCATTTGTGTTAAACACACAAACCAAAGTGACATCGTCTGTATATACCCAGCCATATTGTTCCACTGAACTGTTGCTTTAATGTAGCCACATGGAAAAAAACAACACATACCCGGGTGTGTAACAGACTAGCCCCAAGCGGGACTCAAATTTCAGCCTCTGTGGGGTGAAAGACATGTAAAGACATGCAATTTGAAAAGGAAATCTAAAGCATGCCTCCAAGGTTTCCAAAAGTTACCAGCCGGGATTCGAACTCGGGACCGCTCGGACATTTAACAGGCACCTTAGCCGGTGCGCCACAGGGGCCCAGTGTTTCAGGCAATGTTCTGGATGACCATTAGCCTTAACTGGCTAATGCAGCTTGAAGAAAAGGGGAATCTTAAGCATGCCTCCAATGTTTCCAAGACATACCACCCGGGAATCGAACTCGGGAATCCTTGGCCATTTAACAGGCGCCTTAGATGGCACGCCACAGTGGCCAGGCCTTCCTGGCGTGGTTCTGGATGACCATTAGCATTAACTGGCTACTGCAGCTTGAAGAAAAGGGAATCTTAAGCATGCCTCCAAGGTTTGCCAAAGATACCTCTCGGGATTTGAACTCGGGACCCCCCGGCCATTTAACAGACGACATAGCTGGCGCGCCACAGTGGCCAGGCCTCCCGGGTGTGGTTCCGGATGACCATTAGCATTAACTGGCTAATGCAGCTTGAAGAAAAGGGATTCTTAAGCATGCCTCCAAGGTTTCCAAAACATACCACCCGGGAATCGAACTCGGGACCCCCCGGCCATTTAACAGACGACATAGCTGGCGCGCCACAGTGGCCAGGCCTCCCGGGTGTGGTTCCGGATGACCATTAGCATTAACTGGCTAATGCAGCTTGAAGAAAAGGGATTCTTAAGCATGCCTCCAAGGTTTCCAAAACATACCACCCGGGAATCGAACTCGGGTCTCCCCGGCCATTTAACAGGCGCCTTTGCCGGTGTGCCACAGCGGCGAAGTGTCCCAGGAGCGGTTCCGGATGACCATTAGCATTAACTGGCTAATGCAGATTGAAGAAAAGGGAATCTTAAGCATGCCTCCAAGGTTTGCAAAGGATACCTGTCGGGATTCGAACTCGGGTCTCCCCGGCCATTAAACAGGCACCTTAGCCGGTGCGCCACAGTGTCCAGGCCTTCCTGGAGCGGTAACAGATGACCATTAGCATTTTCTGGCTAATGCAGCTTGAAGAAAAGGGAATCTTATGCCTGCCTCCAAGGTTTCCAAAAGAAACCACCTGGGAATCGAACTCGGGTCTCCCCGGCCATTCAAGAGGCGCCTTAGCCGGTGCGCCACAGTGGCCCAGTGTACCGGGAACGGTTTTGGATGACCATTAGCAGTAACTGGCTAATGCTGCTTGAAGAAAAGGGCATCTTAAGCATGCCTCCACGGTTTGCAAAAGGAACCTCCTGGGATTCGAACTGGGGACTCCCCGGTCAGTTAACAGGCGCCTAAGCCAGGGCGCCACAGTAGCCAGGCCTTCCAGGAGGGGTTCCAGGTGACCATTACAGCCGAACGTCCCTTGGTGTCTCTTCATATAACAGGTAGTGCCGGCAGGCTATTTTCTGCCTAATAGAGTCAATACTCTCCCTGGAGGGCCTTATAAGGGAGACCTTCTGGATAGCCAAGTGGTTAAGGCATCTGCCCCCGGTGCACAAGGTCGTGAGTTCGATTCCCGCCCCCGGCAGAAACTCGTCATCGTCTGAACAGATCATTGGGTCGAAGAAGTGGATCAGATGGTGTGTTGATCAGTGGAAGTTGCTGGCTGGTGTAACAGTGCCCGATGGATCTGAAGAAGTTGCTGCCTGGAGTAAGAGTGACCAATGGAACAGGGGAAGTTGCAGCCTGGAGTAAGAGTGACCGATGGATCAGTGGAAGTCGCTTCCTGGGGAAAGAGCACAGCGTAGATCAAAGGAGGAATAGGCAGGGACGGTGGCACGGTGGCACGATGGCCAAGGTGGAGGTGACCTGCCTGGGATGGAAAGAGGGGGTCTTGCTGAAAAAAATGGTGGTCGGCAGGTGCTCTTGCTGAATGAAACTGTATTTGGCTGTCTTTCTTCTAATAAAGGTTGCCTTTTTAACCCACCCAGGTATCTGCCTTGGGTGGGTTCCCCATCTGGCTTCCTATCCACTAAAAGGGGTTGTTCCCCTTTGAGTTAACTTTTAGTATGCTGTAGAGAGTGATATTTTGAGACAATTTGCAATTTGTTTTATTTATTTTTCGAATCTGTTTTATTCAGCGGCTCTCCAGTATGTGGTTTCCACAATCTGGTTGCTCTGGTCCATATTACCTTAGCAACCATGCATTGATTTGAATAAGAGACTGGAATATGAATAGGAGCGGACCTGAATAGAAAGAGTAGTCATAAAAAGTAGCAGTAACAGTAAATGTATAGCCTTACAGAGCACTTCTTTTTAGATGGGGTCAGTGACCCTCATTTGTGTTAAACACACAAACCAAAGTGACATCGTCTGTATATACCCAGCCATATTGTTCCACTGAACTGTTGCTTTAATGTAGCCACATGGAAAAAAACAACACATACCCGGGTGTGTAACAGACTAGCCCCAAGCGGGACTCAAATTTCAGCCTCTGTGGGGTGAAAGACATGTAAAGACATGCAATTTGAAAAGGAAATCTAAAGCATGCCTCCAAGGTTTCCAAAAGTTACCAGCCGGGATTCGAACTCGGGACCGCTCGGACATTTAACAGGCACCTTAGCCGGTGCGCCACAGGGGCCCAGTGTTTCAGGCAATGTTCTGGATGACCATTAGCCTTAACTGGCTAATGCAGCTTGAAGAAAAGGGGAATCTTAAGCATGCCTCCAATGTTTCCAAGACATACCACCCGGGAATCGAACTCGGGAATCCTTGGCCATTTAACAGGCGCCTTAGATGGCACGCCACAGTGGCCAGGCCTTCCTGGCGTGGTTCTGGATGACCATTAGCATTAACTGGCTACTGCAGCTTGAAGAAAAGGGAATCTTAAGCATGCCTCCAAGGTTTGCCAAAGATACCTCTCGGGATTTGAACTCGGGACCCCCCGGCCATTTAACAGACGACATAGCTGGCGCGCCACAGTGGCCAGGCCTCCCGGGTGTGGTTCCGGATGACCATTAGCATTAACTGGCTAATGCAGCTTGAAGAAAAGGGATTCTTAAGCATGCCTCCAAGGTTTCCAAAACATACCACCCGGGAATCGAACTCGGGACCCCCCGGCCATTTAACAGACGACATAGCTGGCGCGCCACAGTGGCCAGGCCTCCCGGGTGTGGTTCCGGATGACCATTAGCATTAACTGGCTAATGCAGCTTGAAGAAAAGGGATTCTTAAGCATGCCTCCAAGGTTTCCAAAACATACCACCCGGGAATCGAACTCGGGTCTCCCCGGCCATTTAACAGGCGCCTTTGCCGGTGTGCCACAGCGGCGAAGTGTCCCAGGAGCGGTTCCGGATGACCATTAGCATTAACTGGCTAATGCAGATTGAAGAAAAGGGAATCTTAAGCATGCCTCCAAGGTTTGCAAAGGATACCTGTCGGGATTCGAACTCGGGTCTCCCCGGCCATTAAACAGGCACCTTAGCCGGTGCGCCACAGTGTCCAGGCCTTCCTGGAGCGGTAACAGATGACCATTAGCATTTTCTGGCTAATGCAGCTTGAAGAAAAGGGAATCTTATGCCTGCCTCCAAGGTTTCCAAAAGAAACCACCTGGGAATCGAACTCGGGTCTCCCCGGCCATTCAAGAGGCGCCTTAGCCGGTGCGCCACAGTGGCCCAGTGTACCGGGAACGGTTTTGGATGACCATTAGCAGTAACTGGCTAATGCTGCTTGAAGAAAAGGGCATCTTAAGCATGCCTCCACGGTTTGCAAAAGGAACCTCCTGGGATTCGAACTGGGGACTCCCCGGTCAGTTAACAGGCGCCTAAGCCAGGGCGCCACAGTAGCCAGGCCTTCCAGGAGGGGTTCCAGGTGACCATTACAGCCGAACGTCCCTTGGTGTCTCTTCATATAACAGGTAGTGCCGGCAGGCTATTTTCTGCCTAATAGAGTCAATACTCTCCCTGGAGGGCCTTATAAGGGAGACCTTCTGGATAGCCAAGTGGTTAAGGCATCTGCCCCCGGTGCACAAGGTCGTGAGTTCGATTCCCGCCCCCGGCAGAAACTCGTCATCGTCTGAACAGATCATTGGGTCGAAGAAGTGGATCAGATGGTGTGTTGATCAGTGGAAGTTGCTGGCTGGTGTAACAGTGCCCGATGGATCTGAAGAAGTTGCTGCCTGGAGTAAGAGTGACCAATGGAACAGGGGAAGTTGCAGCCTGGAGTAAGAGTGACCGATGGATCAGTGGAAGTCGCTTCCTGGGAAAAGAGCACAGCGTAGATCAAAGGAGGAATAGGCAGGGACGGTGGCACGGTGGCACGATGGCTAAGGTGGAGGTGACCTGCCTGGGATGGAAAGAGGGGGTCTTGCTGAAAAAAATGGTGGTCGGCAGGTGCTCTTGCTGAATGAAACTGTATTTGGCTGTCTTTCTTCTAATAAAGGTTGCCTTTTTAACCCACCCAGGTATCTGCCTTGGGTGGGTTCCCCATCTGGCTTCCTATCCACTAAAAGGGGTTGTTCCCCTTTGAGTTAACTTTTAGTATGCTGTAGAGAGTGATATTTTGAGACAATTTGCAATTTGTTTTATTTATTTTTCGAATCTGTTTTATTCAGCGGCTCTCCAGTATGTGGTTTCCACAATCTGGTTGCTCTGGTCCATATTACCTTAGCAACCATGCATTGATTTGAATAAGAGACTGGAATATGAATAGGAGCGGACCTGAATAGAAAGAGTAGTCATAAAAAGTAGCAGTAACAGTAAATGTATAGCCTTACAGAGCACTTCTTTTTAGATGGGGTCAGTGACCCTCATTTGTGTTAAACACACAAACCAAAGTGACATCGTCTGTATATACCCAGCCATATTGTTCCACTGAACTGTTGCTTTAATGTAGCCACATGGAAAAAAACAACACATACCCGGGTGTGTAACAGACTAGCCCCAAGCGGGACTCAAATTTCAGCCTCTGTGGGGTGAAAGACATGTAAAGACATGCAATTTGAAAAGGAAATCTAAAGCATGCCTCCAAGGTTTCCAAAAGTTACCAGCCGGGATTCGAACTCGGGACCGCTCGGACATTTAACAGGCACCTTAGCCGGTGCGCCACAGGGGCCCAGTGTTTCAGGCAATGTTCTGGATGACCATTAGCCTTAACTGGCTAATGCAGCTTGAAGAAAAGGGGAATCTTAAGCATGCCTCCAATGTTTCCAAGACATACCACCCGGGAATCGAACTCGGAATCCTTGGCCATTTAACAAGGCGCCTTAGATGGCACGCCCACAGCCTGGCCCAGGCCTTCCTGGCGCTGGTTTCTGTGATGGACCATTAGCATTAACTGGCTGCTTAGATTTCCTACAAATTGCTATGTATCTTACATGTTTCTTTCACCCCACAGCCCGATGGCTCTGAAATTTTGAAAGTCGCTCCGCTTTGCGGGATAGTTCTGTCTTTGTATACCCGGGTATTCTATGGCATGGATTTTTTTCCTGTGTGGCTTACATCTAAAGCAATAGTTCAGAAGGAACAATATGGCTGGGTTAAAGACAAACATCACTTTGGGTTTTGCTTTGCCCTTTATGTTTAAACACCAGATAACGGAAACAGATAACCCAATTTTATTTCATAGTTTCTGTACAGAACCACTACTCTGATAAGCAATTTTCAAGGTTAGCCGTGCTGAAGCTATCGCAAACCCCAAAAAAAGGGCGCGGGCAGCAGGGGAGGTGTTGCCTATATGGGGATTCCCCCAAATCAATGTGATGGCAAGGCATGGGCAAGGTATGGTCAAAGGAAAGCGCCAAGGTATGGGCAATGTGTTAAATGGGGACCCATGACCAGAAGCGGAAGCATGGGTAGTTTAAAGGAGTGGTTCACCTCTACGTTAACCTTTTTGTATGGTATAGAATGGCCAATTCTAAGCAACTTTTCAATTGGTCTACATTATTTATTTTTTTATAGTTTCTGAATTATTTGCCTTTTCTTCTGACTCTTTCCAGCTTTCAAATGGGGGTCACTGACCCCATCTAAAAAGAAGTGCTCTGTAAGCTAAACATTACTGTTACTGCTACTTTTTATGACTAGTCTTTGATTCCAGGTCCTCTCCTATTCATATTCCAGTCTCTTATTCAAATCAATGCATGGTTGCTAACGTAATATGGACCAGAGCAACCAGATTGTGGAAACCACATACTGGAGAGCTTGTGAATAAAAAGATTCGAAAAATAAATAAAACAAATTGCAAATTGTCTCAAAATATCACTCTCTACAGCATACTAAAAGTTAACTCAAAGGGGAACAACCCCTTTTAGTGGATAGGAAGCCAGATGGGGAACCCACCCAAGGCAGATACCTGGGTGGGTTAAAAAGGCAACCTTTATTAGAAGAAAGCCAGCCAAATACAGTTTCATTCAGCAAGAGCACCTGCCGACCACCATTTTTTTCAGCAAGACCCCCTCTTTCCATCCCAGGCAGGTCACCTCCACCTTGGCCATCGTGCCATCGTGCCACCGTCCCTGCCTATTCCTCCTTTGATCTACGCTGTGCTCTTTCCCCAGGAAGCGACTTCCACTGATCCATCGGTCACTCTTACTCCAGGCTGCAACTTCCCCTGTTCCATTGGTCACTCTTACTCCAGGCAGCAACTTCTTCAGATCCATCGGGCACTGTTACACCAGCCAGCAACTTCCACTGATCAACACACCATCTGATCCACTTCTTCGACCCAATGATCTGTTCAGACGATGACGAGTTTCTGCCGGGGGCGGGAATCGAACTCACGACCTTGTGCACCGGGGGCAGATGCCTTAACCACTTGGCTATCCAGAAGGTCTCCCTTATAAGGCCCTCCAGGGAGAGTATTGACTCTATTTAGGCAGAAAATAGCCTGCCGGCACTACCTGTTATATGAAGAGACACCAAGGGACGTTCGGCTGTAATGGTCACCTGGAACCCCTCCTGGAAGGCCTGGCTACTGTGGCGCCCTGGCTTAGGCGCCTGTTAACTGACCGGGGAGTCCCCAGTTTGAATCCCAGGAGGTTCCTTTTGCAAACCGTGGAGGCATGCTTAAGATGCACTTTTCTTCAAGCAGCATTAGCCAGTTACTGCTAATGTAATCCAAAACCGTTCCTGGTACACTGGGCCACTGTGGCGCACCGGCTAAGGCGCCTCTTGAATGGCCGGGAGACCCGAGTTCGATTCCCAAGTGGTATCTTTTGGAAACCTTGGAGGCATGCTTAAGATTCCCTTTTCTTCAAGCTGCATTAGCCAGTAAATGCTAATGGTCATCTGTTACCGCTCCAGGAAGGCCTGGACACTGTGGCGCACCGGCTAAGGTGCCTGTTTAATGGCCGGGGAGACCCGAGTTCGAATCCCGACAGGTATGCTTTGCAAACCTTGGAGGCATGCTTAAGATTCCCTTTTCTTCAATCTGCATTAGCCAGTTAATGCTAATCGTCATCCGGAACCGCTCCTGGGACTTTTGGCCGATGTGGCACACCGGCAAAGGCGCCTGTTAAATGGCCGGGGAGACCCGAGTTCGATTCCCGGGTGGTATGTTTTGGAAACCTTGGAGTCATGCTTAAGATTCCCTTTTCTTCAATCGGCATTAGCCAGTTAATGCTAATGGTCATCCAGAACCACAACCTAAAGGCTTGGCCGCTGTGGCGCGCCAGCTATGTCGTCTGTGAAATGGCCGGGGAGTCCCGAGTTCAAATCCCGAGAGGTATCTTTGGCAAACCTTGGAGGCATGCTTAAGATTCCCTTTTCTTAAAAGCTGCAGTAGCCAGTTAATGCTAATGGTCATCCAGAACCACTCCTGGAAGGCCTGGCCACTGTGGCGTGCCATCTAAGCCACCTGTTAAATGGCCAAGGAGTCCCGAGTTCGATTCCCGGGTGATATGTCTTGAAAACAATGGAGGCATGCTTAAGATTCCCCTTTTCTTCAAGCTGCATTAGCCAGTTAAGGCTAATGGTCATCCGGAACATTGCCTGAAACACTGACCCATGTGGCGCACCGGCTAAGGTGCCTGTTAAATGGCCAAGCGGTCCCGAGTTCGAATCCTGGCTGGTCCTTTTTGGAAACCTTGGAGGCGTGCTTTAGATTTCCTTTACAAATTGCATGTCTTTACATGTCTTTCATCCCACAGAGGCTGAAATTTGAGTCCCGCTTGGGGCTAGTCTGTTCCACACCCGGGTATGTGTTTTTTTTCCATGTGGCTACATTAAAGCAATAGTTCAGTGGAACAATATGGCTGGGTATATACAGACGACGTTACTTTGATTTGTGTGTTTAACACAGAATAACGAAACCCAGATAACCCAATATTTTTTCAAGTTCTGTACAGAATACTACTCTGAATAAGCAATTTTCAAGGTTAGCTGTGGGCTGAAGCTATGCAAACCCCAAAAAAGGGCAGCAGGGGAGGTGTTTGCTATATGGGGATTTCCCCAAATCAATGTGATGGCAAGGCATGGGCAAGGTATGGTCAAAGAAAGAGCAAGATATGGGCAAGGTAAGCGCAAGGTATGGGCAATGTGTTAAATGGGGACCCATGACCAGAAGCGGATGCATGGGTAGTTTAAAGGAGTGGTTCACCTCTACGTTAACTTTTTTGTATGGTATAGAATGGCCAATTCTAAGCAACTTTTCAATTGGTCTACATTATTTATTTTTTATAGTTTCTGAATTATTTGCCTTTTTCTTCTGACTCTTTCCAGCTTTCAAATGGGGGTCACTGACCCCATCTAAAAAGAAGTGCTCTGTAAGGCTAAACAATTACTGTTACTGCTACTTTTTATGACTAGTCTTTCGATTCAGGTACTCTCCTATTCCTATTCCAGTCTCTTATTCAAATCAATGTATGGTTGCTAAGGTAATATGGACCAGAGCAACCAGATTGTGGAAACCACATACTGGAGAGCTGCTGAATAAAAAGATTCGAAAATAAATAAAACAAATTGCAAATTGTCTCAAAATATCACTCTCTACAGCATACTAAAAGTTAACTCAAAGGGGAACAACCCCTTTTAGTGGATAGGAAGCCAGATGGGGAACCCACCCAAGGCAGATACCTGGGTTGGTTAAAAAGGCAACCTTTATTAGAAGAAAGCCAGCCAAATACAGTTTCATTCAGCAAGAGCACCTGCCGACCACCATTTTTTTCAGCAAGACCCCCTCTTTCCATCCTAGGCAGGTCACCTCCACCTTGGCCATCATGCCATCGTCCCTCCCTATTCCTCCTTTGATCTACGCTCTGCTCTTTCCCCAGGAAGCGACTTCCACTGATCCATCGGTCACTCTTACTCCAGGATGCAACTTCCCCTGTTCCATTGGCCACTCTTACTCCAGGCTGCAACTTCTTCAGATCCATCGGGCACTGTTACACCAGCCAGCAACTTCCACTGATCAACACACTATCTGATCCACTTCTTCGACCCAATGACCTCTTCAGACGACGACGAGTTTCTGCCGGGGGCGGGAATCGAACTCACGACCTTGTGCACCGGGGGCAGATGCCTTAACCACTTGGCTATCCAGAAGGTCTCCCTTATAAGGCCCTCCAGGGAGCGTATTGACTCTTTTAGGCAGAAAATAGCCTGCCGGCACTACCTGTTATATGAAGAGACACCAAGGGACGTTCGGCTGTAATGGTCACCTGGAACCCTTCTTGGAAGGCCTGGCTATTGTGGTGCCCTGGCTTAGGCGCCTGTTAAATGACCGGGGAGTCCCAAGTTTGAATCCCGGAAGGTTCCTTTTGCAAACCGTGGAGGCATGCTTAAGATGCACTTTTCTTCAAGCAGCATTAGCCAGTTACTGCTAATGGTCATCCAAAACCGTTCCTGGTACACTGTGGCGCACCGGCTAAGGCGCCTCTTGAAAAGCCGGGGAGACCCGAGTTCAATTCCCAAGTGGTATCTTTTGGAAACCTTGGAGGCATGCTTAAGATTCCCTTTTCTTCAAGCTGCATTAGCCAGTAAATGCTAATGGTCATCTGTTGCCGCTCCAGGAAGGACTGGACACTGTGACGTACCGGCTAAGGTGCCTGTTTAATGGCAGGGAGTCCCGAGTTCGAATCCCGACAGGTATCCTTTGCAAACCTTGGAGGCATGCTTAAGATTCCCTTTTCTTCAATCTGCATTAGCCAGTTAATGCTAATGGTCATCCGGAACCGCTCCTGGGACACTTGGCCGATGTGGCACACTGGCAAAGGCGCCTGTTAAATGGCCGGGGAGACCAGAGTTCGATTCACGGGTGGTATGTTTTGGAAACCTTGGAGTCATGCTTAAGAAGCCCTTTTCTTCAAGCTGCATTAGCCAGTTAATGCTAATGGTCATCCGGAACCTCACCCGGAAAGCCTAGCCACTGTGGCGCGCTAGCTATGTCGTCTGTGAAATGGCCGGGGAGTCCCGAGTTCAAATCCCGAGAGGTATCTTTGGCAAACCTTGGAGGCATGCTTAAGATTCCCTTTTCTTCAAGCTGCAGTAGCCAGTTAATGCTAATGGTCATCCAGAACCACTCCTGGAAGGCCTGGCTGCTGTGGTGCGCTAGCTATGTCGTCTGTGAAATGGCCGGGGAGTCCCGAGTTCAAATCCCGAGAGGTATCTTTGGCAAACCTTGGAGGCATGCTTAAGATTCCCTTTTCTTCAAGCTGCAGTAGCCAGTTAATGCTAATGGTCATCCAGAACCACTCCTGGAAGGCCTTGCCACTGTGGCGTGCCATCTAAGGTGCCTGTTAAACTGCCCAAGGAGTCCCGAGTTCGATTCCCGGGTGGTATGTCTTGGAAACATTGGAGGCATGCTTAAGATTCCCCTTTTCTTCAAGCTGCATTAGCCAGTTAAGGCTAATGGTCATCCGGAACATTGCCTGAAACGCTGGGCCCCTGTGGCGCACCGGCTAAGGTGCCTGTTAAATGGCTGAGCGGTCCCGAGTTCGAATCCCGGCTGGTGCCCTTTGGAAACCTTGGAGGCGTGCTTTAGATTTCCTTTACAAATTGCATGTCTTTACATGTCTTTCACCCCACAGAGGCTGAAATTTGAGTCCCGCTTGGGGCTAGTCTGTTCCACACCCGGGAATATGGTTTTTTTTCCATGTGGCTACATTGAAGCAATAGTTCAGTGGAACAATATGGCTGGGTATATACAGACGACGTCACTTTGGTTTGTGTGTTTAACACAGAATAACGAAACCCAGATCACCCAATATTTTTTCAAGTTCTGTACAGAACACTACTCTGAATAAGCAATTTTCAAGGTTAGCCGTGGGCTGAAGCTATGCAAACCCAAAAAAGGGCAGCAGGGGAGGTGTTTGCTATATGGGGATTCCCCCAAATCAATGTGATGGCAAGGCATGGGCAAGGTATGGTCAAAGAAAGGGCAAGGTATTTGCAAGGTAAGCGCAAGGTATGGGCAATGTATTAAATGGGGACCCATGACCAGAAGCGGATGCATGGGTAGTTTAAAGGAGTGGTTCACCTCTACGTTAACCTTTTTGTATGGTATAGAATGGCCAATTCTAAGCAACTTTTCAATTGGTCTACATTATTTATTTTTTATAGTTTCTGAATTATTTGCCTTTTTCTTCTGACTCTTTCCAGCTTTCAAATGGGGGTCACTGACCCCATCTTAAAAGAAGTGCTCTGTAACGCTAAACAATTACTGTTACTGCTACTTTTTATGACTAGTCTTTTGATCCAGGTCCTCTCCTATTCATATTCCAGTCTCTTATTCAAATCAATGCATGGTTGCTAAGGTAATATGGACCAGAGCAACCAGATTGTGGAAACCACATACTGGAGAGCTGCTGAATAAAAAAGATTAGAAAAATAAATAAAACAAATTGCAAATTATCTCAAAATATCACTCTCTACAGCATACTAAAAGTTAACTCAAAGGGGAACAACCCCTTTTAGTGGATAGGAAGCCAGATGGGGAAGCCACCCAAGGCAGATACCTGGGTTGGTTAAAAAGGCAACCTTTATTAGAAGAAAGCCAGCCAAATACAGTTTCATTCAGCAAGAGCACCTGCCGACCACCATTTTTTTCAGCAAGACCCCCTCTTTCCATCCTAGGCAGGTCACCTCCACCTTGGCCATCATGCCATCGTGCCATCGTCCCTCCCTATTCCTCCTTTGATCTACGCTATGCTCTTTCCCCAGGAAGCGACTTCCACTGATCCATCGGTCACTCTTAGTCCAGGATGCAATTTCCCCTGTTCCATTGGCCACTCTTACTCCAGGCTGCAACTTCTTCAGATCCATCGGGCACTGTTACACCAGCCAGCAACTTCCACTGATCAACACACTATCTGATACACTTCTTCGACCCAATGACCTGTTCAGACGATGACGAGTTTCTGCCGGGGGCGGGAATAAAACTCACGACCTTGTGCACATGCCTTAACCACTTGGCTATCCAGAAGATCTCCCTTATAAGGCCCTCCAGGGAGCGTATTGACTCTTTTAGGCAGAAAATAGCCTGCCGGCACTACCTGTTATATGAAGAGACACCAAGGGACGTTCGGCTGTAATCGTCACCTGGAACCCCTCCTGGAAGGCCTGGCTACTGTGGTGCCCTGGCTTAGGCGCCTGTTAAATGACCGGGGAGTCCCAAGTTTGAATCCCGGGAGGTTCCTTTTGCAAACCGTGGAGGCATGCTTAAGATGCACTTTTCTTCAAGCAGCATTAGCCAGTTACTGCTAATGTAATCCAAAACCGTTCCTGGTGCACTGTGGCGCACCGGCTAAGGCGCCTCTTGAAAGGCCGGGGAGACCCGAGTTCAATTCCCAAGTGGTATCTTTTGGAAACCTTGGAGGCATGCTTAAGATTCCCTTTTCTTCAAGCTGCATTAGCCAGTAAATGCTAATGGTCATCTGTTACCGCTCCAGGAAGGACTGGACACTGTGGCGTACCGGCTAAGGTGCCTGTTTAATGGCAGGGAGTCCCGAGTTCGAATCCCGACAGGTATGCTTTGCAAACCTTGGAGGCATGCTTAAGATTCCCTTTTCTTCAATCTGCATTAGCCAGTTAATGCTAATGGTCACCCGGAACCGCTCCTGGGACACTTGGCCGATGTGGCACACTGGCAAAGGCGCCTGTTAAATGGCCGGGGAGACCCGAGTTCGATTCTCGGGTGGTATGTTTTGGAAACCTTGGAGTCATGCTTAAGAAGCCCTTTTCTTCAAGCTGCATTAGCCAGTTAATGCTAATGGTCATCCGGAACCTCACCTGGAAAGCCTAGCCACTGTGGCGCGCTAGCTATGTCGTCTGTGAAATGGCCGGGGAGTCCCGAGTTCAAATCCCGAGAGGTATCTTTGGCAAACCTTGGAGGCATGCTTAAGATTCCCTTTTCTTCAAGCTGCAGTAGCCAGTTAATGCTAATGGTCATCCAGAACCACTCCTGGAAGGCCTGGCCACTGTGGCGTGCCATCTAAGCCGCCTGTTAAATGGCCAAGGAGTCACGAGTTCGATTCCCGGGTGGTATGTCTTGGAAACAATGGAGGCATGCTTAAGATTCCCCTTTTCTTCAAGCTGCATTAGCCAGTTAAGGCTAATGGTCATCCGGAACATTGCCTGAAACACTGACCCCTGTGGCGCACCAGCTAAGGTGCCTGTTAAATGGCCAAGCGGTCCCGAGTTTGAATCCTGGCTGGTGCCTTTTTGGAAACCTTGGAGGCGTGCTTTAGATTTCCTTTACAAATTGCATGTCTTTACATGTCTTTCATCCCACAGAGGCTGAAATTTGAGTCCCGCTTGGGGCTAGTCTGTTCCACACCCGGGTATGTGTTTTTTTTCCATGTGGCTACATTAAAGCAATAGTTCAGTGGAACAATATGGCTGGGTATATACAGACGACGTCACTTTGATTTGTGTGTTTAACACAGAATAACGAAACCCAGATAACCCAATATTTTTTCAAGTTCTGTACAGAACACTACTCTGAATAAGCAATTTTCAAGGTTAGCTGTGGGCTGAAGCTATGCAAACCCCAAAAAAGGGCAGCAGGGGAGGTGTTTGCTATATGGGGATTTCCCCAAATCAATGTGATGGCAAGGCATGGGCAAGGGTATGGTCAAAGAAAGCGCAAGATATGGGCAAGGTAAGCGCAAGGTATGGGCAATGTGTTAAATGGGGACCCATGACCAGAAGCGGATGCATGGGTAGTTTAAAGGAGTGGTTCACCTCTACGTTAACTTTCTTGTATGGTATAGAATGGCCAATTCTAAGCAACTTTTCAATTGGTCTACATTATTTATTTTTTATAGTTTCTGAATTATTTGCCTTTTTCTTCTGACTCTTTCCAGCTTTCAAATGGGGGTCACTGACCCCATCTAAAAAGAAGTGCTCTGTAACGCTAAACAATTACTGTTACTGCTACTTTTTATGACTAGTCTTTCGATTCAGGTACTCTCCTATTCCTATTCCAGTCTCTTATTCAAATCAATGCATGGTTGCTAAGGTAATATGGACCAGAGCAACCAGATTGTGGAAACCACATACTGGAGAGCTGCTGAATAAAAAAGATTCGAAAAATAAATAAAACAAATTGCAAATTGTCTCAAAATATCACTCTCTACAGCATACTAAAAGTTAACTCAAAGGGGAACAACCCCTTTTAGTGGATAGGAAGCCAGATGGGGAAGCCACCCAAGGCAGATACCTGGGTTGGTTAAAAAGGCAACCTTTAGTAGAAGAAAGCCAGCCAAATACAGTTTCATTCAGCAAGAGCACCTGCCGACCACCATTTTTTTCAGCAAGACCCCCTCTTTCCATCCCAGGAAGGTCACCTCCACCTTGGCCATTGTGCCATCGTGCCATCGTCCCTCCCTATGGTATTGACTTTATTAGGCAGAAGATTGACTTCCAGCCCTGCCGGTCAAGGCAGAGGCACAAGGGGACAATGGGTTATTACAGTCATCCAGAACCAATAGCAGTAGGTCTAGTTTCCTGTGGTGTAATGGTTAAAATGCATGTTTCTGCCCGTGGGGTCTTGAGTTCAAATCCCAGGTGGCTGACTTTTCAGGTTTTTTTATGCCTGTACAGAACCCTTTATTCTATGCAGATCTGCAATCAAGAGCGTACTCTACTTTTTTTCGGCATAATCGCACCAAAGCTGCACTCGCTAGTCTCAAATGCTTGTTTTTTTTAAGCTTGGCACAGAACACTGTCCCAATTAAGCAATTTGCAAAGGTCAACTTCAGGCTGATGCTAGGCAAACCACAAAAAGAGTTCTGTATGGGGAAAAAATACCCAAGTTGATGCAAAGGGCAAGGTGATAGATGGGGAAGCCCTGGCATGAAGTAGAATTACATAGCGGTGTAGCTTAGAAGGACAGCCCCAGTTGGAAAAAGGGGCAGCCAAATGTAAGGTGGATGATGGACTACTGGCACTTGCCCTTCCATCACTCTTGTGAGATGGTTTAGGCACAGCAGACTAGAGCTGCTCTGGAACTGAGTGTTTGGCAGAGGTGGGAATTGAACTCACAAACCTTTGGACCTGGTTATCAACCATAGCCGTGCGCTCTACCAACTGAGCTATTCAAGCAGGCTCTTTTAGGAATGGGCCTCAGGTTGGTATTGACTTTATTAGGCAGAAGATTGACTTCCAGCCCTGCCGGTCAATGCAGAGGCACAAGGGGACAATGGGTTATTACAGTCATCCAGAACCAATAGCAGAAGGTCTAGGTTACTGTGGTGTAATGGTTAAAGTGCCTGTTTCTGCTCGTGTGGTCTTGAGTTCAAATCCCGGGTGGCTGACTTTTCAGGTTTCTTTATGCCTGTACAGAACCCTTTATTCTATGCAGATCTGCAATCTGCAATCAAGAGCGTACTCTACTTTCTTTTCGGCAGAATCGCACCAAAGCTGCACTCGCTAGTCAGCTTCTCAAATGCTTGTTTTTTTAAGCTTGGCACAGAACACTGTCCTCATTAATCAATTTGCCACAGTCAACTCTGGGCTGATGCTAGGCAAACCCCAAAAAGAGTTCTGTATGGGGAAAAAATACCCAAGTTGATGCACTCGCTAGTCAGCTTCTCAAATGCTTGTTTTTTTAAGCTTGGCACAGAACCACTGTCCCAATTAAGCAATTTGCCATGGTCAACTTCAGGCTGATGCTAGGCAAACCACAAAAAGAGTTCTGTATGGGGAAAAAATACCCAAGTTGATGCAAAGGGCAAGGTGCTAGATGGGGAAGCCCTGCCCTGAAGTAGAAGTATATAGCGGCGTAGCTTAGAAGGACAGCCCCAGTTGGAAAAAGGGGCAGCCAAATGATGGACTACTGGCACTTAACCTTCCATCCCTCTTGTGAGATGGTTTAGGCACAGCAGACCAGAACTGCTCTGGAACTATGTTTTTGGCAGAGGTGGGAATTGAACCCACAACCTTTTGGACCAGGTTATCAACCATAGCCACGCGCTCTACCAACTGAGCTATTCAAGCAGGCTCTTTTAGGACTGGGCCTCAGGTTGGTATTGACTTTATTAGGCAGAAGATTGACTTCCAGCCCTGCTGGCAATGCAGAGGCACAAGGGGACAATGGGTTATTACAGTCATCCAGAACCAACCGCGGGAAGGTCTAGATTCCTGTGGTGTAATGGTTAAAACGCATGTTTCTGCCCGTGGGGTCTTGAGTTCAAATCCTGGGTGGGTGACTTTTCAGGTTTCTTTATGGCTGTACAGAACCCTTTATTCTATGCAGATCTGCAATCTGCAATCAAGAGCGTACTCTACTTTCTTTTCGGCAGAATCGCACCAAAGCTGCACTCGCTAGTCAGCTTCTCAAATGCTTGTTTTTTTTTAAGCTTGGCACAGAACCACTGTCCTCATTAATCAATTTGCCAAGGTCAACTTCAGGCTGATGCTAGGCAAACCCCAAAAAGAGTTCTGTATGGGGAAAAAATACCCAAGTTGATGCAAAGGGCAAGGTGCTCGATGGGAAAGCCCTGGCCTGAAGTAGAAGTACATAGCGGCGTAGCTTAGAAGGACAGCCCCAGTTGGAAAAAGGGGCAGCAAAATGGAAGGCGGATGATGGACTACTGGCACTTGCCCTTCCATCACTCTCGTGAGACAGTTTAGGCACAGCAGACTGGAGCTGCGTTTTTTGGCAGAGGTGGGAATTGAACGGACAACCTTTTGGACCAGGTTATCAACCATAGCCGCGCGCTCTACCAACTGAGCTATTCAATCAGGCTGTTTTAGGAATGGGCCTCAGGTTGGTATTGACTTTATTAGGCAGAAGATTGACTTCCAGCCCTGCCGGTCAATGCAGAGGCACAAGAGGACAATGGGTTATTACAGTCATCCAGAACCAATACCACAAGGTCTAGTTTCCTGTGGTGTAATGGATAAAACGCAGGTTTCTGACCGTGGGGTCTTGAGTTCAAATCTCAGGTGGGTGACTTTTCAGGTTTCTTTATGGCTGTACAGAACCCTTTATTCTATGCAGATCTGCAATCTGCAATCAAGAGCGTACTCTACTTTCTTTTCGGCAGAATCGCACCAAAGCCGCACTCGCTAGTCAGCTTCTCAAATGCCTGTTTTTGTTAAGCTTGGCGCAGAACACTGTCCTCATTAATCAATTTGCCAAGGTCAACTTCAGGCTGATGCTAGGCAAACCCCAAAAAGAGTTCTGTATGGGGAAAAAATACCCTAGTTGATGCAAAAGGCAAGGTGCTAGATGGGAAAGCCCTGGCCTGAAGTAGAAGTACATAGCGGCGTAGCTTAGAAGGACAGCCCCAGTTGGAAAAAGGGGCAGCCAAATGGACGGCGGATGATGGACTACTGGCACTTGCCCTTCCATCAATCTCGTGAGATAGTTTAGGCACAGCAGACTGGAGCTGTGTTTTTGGCAGAGGTGGGAATTGAACCGACAACTTTTTGGACCAGGTTATCAACCATAGCCACGCGCTCTACCAACTGAGCTATTCAAGCAGGCTGTTTTAGGACTGGGCCTCAGGTTGGTATTGACTTTATTAGGCAGAAGATTGACTTCCAGCCCTGCCGGTCAATGCAGAGGCACAAGAGGACAATGGGTTATTACAGTCATCCAGAACCAATAGCATAAGTTATGTTTCCTGTGGTGTAATGGTTAAAACGCAGGTTTCTGACCGTGGGGTCTTTGAGTTCAAATCCCAGGTGGGTGACTTTTCAGGTTTCTTTATGGCTGTACAGAACCCTTTATTCTATGCAGATCTGCAATCTGCAATCAAGAGCGTACTCTACTTTCTTTTCGGCAGAATCGCACCAAAGCTGCACTCGCTAGTCAGCTTCTCAAATGCCTGTTTTTGTTAAGCTTGGCGCAGAACACTGTCCTCATTAATCAATTTGCCAAGGTCAACTTCAGGCTGATGCTAGGCAAACCCCAAAAAGAGTTCTGTATGGGGAAAAAATACCCAAGTTGATGCAAAAGGCAAGGTGCTAGATGGGAAAGCCCTGGCCTGAAGTAGAAGTACATAGCGGCGTAGCTTAGAAGGACAGCCCCAGTTGGAAAAGGGGCAGCCAAATGGACGGCGGATGATGGACTACTGGCACTTGCCCTTCCATCAATCTCGTGAGATAGTTTAGGCACAGCTGACTGGAGCTGCGTTTTTGGCAGAGGTGGGAATCGAACCCACAACCTTTTGGACCAGGTTATCAACCATAGCCGCGCGCTCTACCAACTGAGCTATTCAAGCAGGCTCTTTTAGGACAGGGCCTCAGGTTGGTATTGACTTTATTAGGCAGAAGATTGACTTCAAGCCCTGCCGGTCAATGCAGAGGCACAAGAGGACAATGGGTTATTACAGTCATCCAGAACCAATAGCACAAGGTCTAGTTTCCTGTGGTGTAATGGATAAACGCAGGTTTCTGACCGCGGGGTCTTGAGTTCAAATCCTGGGTGGGTGACTTTTCAGGTTTCTTTATGGCTGTACAGAACCCTTTATTCTATGCAGATCTGCAATCTGCAATCAAGAGCGTACTCTACTTTCTTTTCGGCAGAATCGCTCCAAAGCTGCACTCGCTTAGTCAGCTTCTCAAATGCCTGTTTTTGTTAAGCTTGGCACAGAACACTGTCCTCTTTAATCAATTTGCCAAGGTCAACTTCAGGCTTGATGCTAGGCAAACCCCAAAAAGAGTTCTGTATGGGGAAAAAATACCCAAGTTGATGCAAAGGGCAAGGTGCTAGATGGGAAAGCCCTAGCCTGAAGTAGAAGTACATAGCGGCGTAGCTTAGAAGGAAAGCCCCAGTTGGAAAAAGGGGCAGCAAAATGGAAGGCAGATGATGGACTACTGGCACTTGCCCTTCCATCACTCTCGTGAGACAGTTTAGGCACAGCAGACTGGAGCTGTGTTTTTTGGCAGAGGTGGGAATTGAACCCACAACCTTTTGGAGCAGGTTATCAATCATAGCCGCGCGCTCTAAGCAACTGAGCTATTCAAGCAAGCTCTTTTAGGAATGGGCCTCAGGTAGGTATTGACTTTATTAGGCAGAAGATTGACTTCCAGCCCTGCCGGTCAATGCAGAGGCACAAGAGGACAATGGGTTATTACAGTCATCCAGAACCAATAGCATAAGTTATGTTTCCTGTGGTGTAATGGTTAAAACGCAGGTTTCTGACCGTGGGGTCTTGAGTTCAAATCCCAGGTGGGTGACTTTTCAGGTTTCTTTATGGCTGTACAGAACCCTTTATTCTATGCAGATCTGCAATCTGCAATCAAGAGCGTACTCTACTTTCTTTTCGGCAGAATCGCACCAAAGCTGCACTCGCTAGTCAGCTTCTCAAATGCCTGTTTTTGTTAAGCTTGGCGCAGAACACTGTCCTCATTAATCAATTTGCCAAGGTCAACTTCAGGCTGATGCTAGGCAAACCCCAAAAAGAGTTCTGTATGGGGAAAAAATACCCAAGTTGATGCAAAAGGCAAGGTGCTAGATGGGAAAGCCCTGGCCTGAAGTAGAAGTACATAGCGGCGTAGCTTAGAAGGACAGCCCCAGTTGGAAAAAGGGGCAGCCAAATGGACGGCGGATGATGGACTACTGGCACTTGCCCTTCCATCAATCTCATGAGACAGTTTAGGCACAGCTGACTGGAGCTGTGTTTTTGGCAGAGGTGGGAATCGAACCCACAACCTTTTGGACCAGGTTATCAACCATAGCCGCGCGCTCTACCAACTGAGCTATTCAAGCAGGCTCTTTTAGGACTGGGCCTCAGGTTGGTATTGACTTTATTAGGCAGAAGATTGACTTCAAGCCCTGCCCGTCAATGCAGAGGCACAAGAGGACAATGGGTTATTACAGTCATCCAGAACCAATAGCACAAGGTCTAGTTTCCTGTGGTGTAATGGTTAAAACGCAGGTTTCTGACCGCGGGTTCTTGAGTTCAAATCCCGGGTGGGTGACTTTTCAGGTTTCTTTATGGCTGTACAGAACCCTTTATTCTATGCAGATCTGCAATCTGCAATCAAGAGCGTACTCTACTTTCTTTTCGGCAGAATCGCACCAAAGCTGCACTCGCTAGTCAGCTTCTCAAATGCCTGTTTTTGTTAAGCTTGGCGCAGAACCACTGTCCTCATTAATCACATTGCCAAAGTCAACGTCAGGCTGATGCTAGCCAAACCCCAAAAAGAGTTCTGTTATGGGAAAAAAAATACCCAAGTTGATGCAAAGCAAGGTGCTAGATGGAGAAAGCCCGGCCTGAAGTAGAAGACATAGCAGCTAGCTTAGAGGACAAGCCCCAGTGGAAAAAGGGGCAGCCAAATGGACGGCGGCATGCATGGACTAAACTGGCACTATTGCCCTTCCTCATCAATCCTGAGATTAGTTTAGGCACAGCAGACTGAGCTGTGATTTTTAGGCAGAGGTGAATTGAACCCACAAACACTTTTGGACCAGGTTAATCAACCATAGACTCAGCCCACCGGCGCTCTATCCAACTGAGCATTCCACAAGCAGGCTCTTTTTAGCCAATGGGCCTCCAGGTTGAGATTACTTCATATTAAGCAGAAGACTTGACTTCAAGCCCTGGCACCGGTCAATGCAGAGGCACAAAAGTAGGACACATGGGTTATTACAGTCATCCAGAACCAATAGCCTACAAGCGTCTACGTTATTCCTTGGTGTAGAAGGAATACCAAAACTGCAGGACTTAATCGATCTCGCAGGCGGTCTTTGACATAATAACGTACAATACAATACACGATCCGACACAGCGGCGGTGTGAACCGTGAACTTTCAGAGGTATATCCTCTCTC
>NC_054383.1:92658196-92669294 GCF_017654675.1 Xenopus laevis
TTGGTTAAAGCACAGTGGACCAGAGCTGGAGTTGAGTTTTTGGCTGAGGTGGGAATCGAACCCACAACCTTTTGGACCAGGTTATCGACCAGAGCCCGCGCTCTACCGACTGAGCTATTCAGGCAGGCTCCATTTGGAAGGGGCCTCAGGTTGGTATTGACTTTATTTTGCAGAAGGTGACTTCTGGCCCTGCCGGTCAGTGCAGAGACACAAGGGAACAATGAGTTATTACAGTCACTTGGAACCTTTCCAAAAGGTCTAGTTTCCTGTGGTGTAATGGTTAAAGCGCCTGTTTCTGCCCGTGGGGTCCTGAGTTCAAATCCTGGTTGGGTGACTTTTCAGGTTTCTTTATGCCTGTATAGAACTGTTTATTCTGTGCAGGCTCGCCGATGGCATTTTCTTCATGCTGCCTTCAAGAGCGACTGCTACTTTAGAGACAGTTAAATCAGCACCCCCACATGGCCGTTCTATGGTGCATGCAGCAAATCAGCTGGTTTCTTTACCCAAAGGGCTCATTAAGCAATTTGCCAAGGTCAACTTCAGGCTGATGGTAGGCAAACCCCAATAAGAGTTCTGTATGGGGAAAAAATACCCAAGTTGATGCAAAGGTAAGGGCAAGGTGCCAGATGGGGAAGCCCTGGCCTGAAGTAGAAGTACATACCGGCATAGCTTAGAAGGAGAACCCCAGTTGGAAAAAGGGGCAGCCAAATGGAAGGCGGAGAATAAGACTTCTGTCACTTGCCCTTCCATGACTTTCCGAGCAGTATGGTTAATACGCACAAGTGGACAAAGAGCTGGTCTGGAGTTGAGTTTTGGCGTTGAAGGGTGGCGAATTGAACCCCACAAACTTTTGGACCAGGTTATCGACCAAGAGCCCCGCACTCTATAGACGACCAGGCTGAAGCTATTCAGGCAGGCTCTATTTGGATTGGGCCCTCAAGTTGGTATTCGACTTTAATTTGCAGAGATGGACTTCTGGCCCTGGCCGGTCAGTGGCCGAGACCACAAGGGAACAATGAAGTTATTACAGCCCACTGGAACTTTTCAACAAACAGGGTCCTAGTTTCCTGTGGTGTAATGGTTAAAGCGCTGTTTATCCCCGTGGGGTCCTGAGTTCAAATCCTGGTTGGGTGACTTTTCAAGGTTTCTTTATGCTGTACAGAAGTCTTTATTCTGTGCAGGCTTCGCCGATGGCATTTTCTTCATGCTGCCTTCAAGAGCGACTGCTACTTTGGAGACAGTTAAATCAGCACCCCCACATGGCCGTTCTATGGTGCATGCAGCAAATCAGCTGGTTTCTTTACCCAAAGGGACCAAAGGGCTATTTAAGCAATTTGCCAAGGTCAACTTCAGGCTGATGCTAGGCAAACCCCAAAAAGAGTTCTGTATGGGGAAAAAATACCCAAGTTGATGCAAAGGTAAGGGCAAGGTGCCAGATGGGGAAGCCCTGGCCTGAAGTAGAAGTACATACCGGCGTAGCTTAGAAGGAGAACCCCAGTTGGAAAAAGGGGCAGCCAAATGGAAGGCGGAGGATGGACTTTTGTCAATTGCCCTTCCATCACTCTCGAGAGTTAATTAAAGCACAGTGGACCAGAGCTGCTCTGGAGTTGAGTTTTTGGCTGAGGTGGCAATCGAACCCACAACCTTTTGGACCAGGTTATCGAGCAGAGCCTTGCGCTCTACCGACTGAGCTATTCAGGCAGGCTCTTTTTGGAATGGGCCTCTGGTTGGTATTGACTTTATTAGGCAGAAGATGGACTTCTGGCCCTGCCGGTCAGTGCAGAGACACAAGGGAACAATGAGTTATTACATTCACCTGGAACCTTACCCAAAAGGTCTAGTTTCCTGCGGTGTAATGGTTAATGCGCCTGTTTCTGCCCGTAGGGTCCTGAGTTCAAATCCTGGTTGGGGGACTTTTCAGGTTTCTTTATGCTTGTACAGAACTCTTTATTCTGTGCAGGCTTGCAAATGGCATTTTCTTCATGCTGCATTCAAGAGCTACTGCTACTTTGGAGACAGTTAAATCAACACTCCCACATGGCTATTCTATGGCGCATGCAGCAAATCAGCTGGTTTTGTTTAATGAAAGGGCCCAAAGGGCTCATTAAGAAATTTGCGAAGGTCAACTTCAGGCTGATGCTAGGCAAACCCCAAAAAGAGTTCTGTATGGGGAAAAAATACCCAAGTTGATGCAAAGGTAAGGGCAAGGTGCCAGATGGGGAAGCCCTGGCCTGAAGTAGAAGTACATACCGGCGTAGCTTAGAAGGAGAACCCCAGTTGGAAAAAGGGGCAGCCAAATGGAAGGCGGAGGATGGGCTTCTGTCGCTTGCCCTTCCATCACTCTCGGGTCTGGAGTTGAGTTTTTGGCTGCGGTGGGAATCGAACCCACAACCTTTTGGACCAGGTTATCGACCAGAGCCCCACGCTCTACCGACTGAGCTATTCAGGCAGGCTCTTTTTGGAAGGGGCCTCAGGTGGGTATTGACTTTATTAGGCAGAAGATCGACTTCTGGCCCTTCCGGTCAGTTGCAGAGACACAAGGGAACAATGAGTTATTACAGTCACCTGGAACCTTTCCCAAAAGGTCTAGTTACCTGTGGTGTAATGGTTAAAGCGCCTGTTTCTGCCCGTTGGGTCCTGAGTTCAAATCCTGGTTGGGTGACTTTTCAGGTTTCTTTATGCCTGTACAGAACTTTTTATTCTGTGCAGGCTTGCAAATGGCATTTTCTTCATGCAGCATTCAAGAGCGACTGCTACTTTGGAGACAGTTAAATCAGCACCCCCACAATGGTCGTTCTATGGCGCATGCAGCAAATCAGCTGGTTTCTTTAACCCGAAGGGCAAAAAAGGGCTCATTAAGAAATTTGCCAAGGTCAACTTCAGGCTGATGCTAGGCAAACCCCAAAAAGAGTTCTGTATAGGGAAAAAATACCTCAAGTTGATGCAAAGGTAAGGGCAAGGTGCCAGATGGGGAAGCCCTGGGCCTGAAGTAGAAGTTCAAACCGGCGTAGCTTAGAAGGAGAACCCCAGTTGGAAAAAGGGGGCGGCCAAATGGAAGGCAGAGGATTGGACTTCTGTCACTAGCCCTTCCATCACTCTCGGGTCAGGAGTTGAGTTTTTGGCTGAGGTGGGAATCGAACCCACAAACTTATGGACCAGGTTATCGACCAGAGCCCCACGCTCTACCGACTGAGCTATTCAGGCAGGCTCTATTTGGAAGGTACCTCAGGTTGGTATTGACTTGATTAGGCAGAAGATGGACTTCTGGCCCTGCCGTCAGTGCAGAGACACAAGGGAACAATGAGTTATTACAGTCACCTGGAACCTTCCCAAAAGGTCTAGTTACCTGTGGTGTAATGGTTAAAGTGCCTGTTTCTGCCCGTTGGGGTCCTGAGTTCAAATCCTGGTTTGGTGACTTTTCAGGTTTCTTTATGCCTGTACAGAACTCTTTATTCTGTGCAGGCTCGCCGATGGCATTGTCTTCATGCTGCATTCAAGAGCGACTGCTACTTTGGAGACAGTTAAATCAGCACTCCCACATGGCTATTCTATGGCGCATGCAGCAAATCAGCTGGTTTGTTTAATCAAAGGGCCCAAAGGGCTCATTAAGAATTTGCCAAGGTCAACTTCAGGCTGATGCTAGGCAAACCCCAAAAAGAGTTCTGTATGGGGAAAAAATACCCAAGTTGATGCAAAGGTAAGGGCAAGGTGCCAGATGGGGAAGCCCTGGCCTGAAGTAGAAGTACATACCGGCGTAGCTTAGAAGGAGAACCCCAGTTGGAAAAAGGGGCTGCCAAATGGAAGGCGGAGGATAGACTTCTGTCACTTGCCCTTCCACC
This sequence comes from Xenopus laevis, assembly GCF_017654675.1. NCBI lineage: Eukaryota > Metazoa > Chordata > Amphibia > Anura > Pipidae > Xenopus > Xenopus laevis. The sequence continues at coordinate 92,662,036 of NC_054383.1, forward strand.
ACTCTCGAGAGTTGGTTAAAGCACAGTGGACCAGAGCTGCTCTGGAGTTGAGTTTTTGGCTGAGGTGGGAATCGAACCCAGAACCTTTTGGACCAGGTTATCGACCAGAGCCCCGCGCTCTACCCGACTGAGCTATTCAGGCAGGCTCTTTTTGGAAGGGGCCTCAGGTTGGTATTGACTTTATTAGGCAGAAGATGGACTTCTAGCCCTGCCGGTCAGTGCAGAGACACAAGGGAACAATGAGTTATTACAGTCACCTGGAACCTTTCCCAAAAGGTCTAGTTTTCTGTGGTCTAATGGTTAAAGCGCCTGTTTCTGCCCATTGGGTCCTGAGTTCAAATCCTGGTTGGGTGACTTTTCAGGTTTCTTTATGCCTGTACAGAACTCTTTATTCTGTGCAGGCTTGCAAATGGTATTTTCTTCATGCTGCATTCAGAGTGACTGCTACTTTGGAGACAGTTAAATCAGCACTCCCACATGGCCATTCTATGGCGCATGCAACAAATCAGCTGGTTTGTTTAATCAAAGGGTCCAAAGGGCTCATTAAAAAAATTGCCAAGGTCAACTTCAGGCTGATGCTAGGCAAACCCCAAAAAGAGTTCTGTATTTGGAAAAAATACCCAAGTTGATGCAAAGGTAAGGGCAACATGCCAAATGGGGAAGCCCTGGCCTGAAGTAGAAGTACATACCGGCATAGCTTAGAAGGAGAACCCCATTTGGAAAAAGGGGCAGACAAATGGAAGGCAGAGGATGGACTTCTGTCACTTGCCCTTCCATCACTCTCGGGTCTGGAGTTGAGTTTTTGGCTGAGGTGGGAATCGAACCCACAACCTTTTGGACCAGGTTATCGAACAGAGCACTGCGCTCTACCGACTGAGCTATTCAGGCAGGCTGTTTTTGGAAAGGGCCTCAGGTTGGTATTGACTTTATTAGCAGAAGATGGACTTCTGGCCCTGCCGGTCAGTGCAGAGACACAAGGGAACAATGAGTTATTACAGTCACCTGGAACCTTTCCCAAAAGGTCTAGTTACCTGTGGTGTAATGGTTAAAGCGCCTGTTTCTGCCCGTGGGGTCCTGAGTTCAAATCCTGGTTGGGTGACTTCTCAGGTTTCTTTATGCCTGTACAGAACTCTTTATTCTGTGCAGGCTCGCCGATGGCATTTTCTTCATGCTGCATTCAAGAGCGACTGCTACTTTGGAGACAGTTAAATCAGCACTCCCACATGGCTATTCTATGGCGCATGCAGCAAATCAGCTGGTTTTGTTTAATCAAAGGGCCCAAAGGGCTCATTAAGAAATTTGCCAAGGTTAACTTCAGGCTGATGCTAGGCAAACCCCAAAAAGAGTTCTGTATGGGGAAAAAATACCCAAGTTGATGCAAAGGTAAGGGCAAGGTGCCAGATGGGGAACCCCTGGCCTGAAGTAGAAGTACATACCGGCGTAGCTTAGAAGGAGAACCCCAGTTGGAAAAAGGGGCTGCCAAATGGAAGGCGGAGGATAGACTTCTGTCACTTGCCCTTCCACCACTTTCGAGAGTTGGTTAAAGCACAGTGGACCAGAGCTGCTCTGGAGTTGAGTTTTTGGCTGAGGTGGGAATCGAACCCACAACCTTTTGGACCAGGTTATCGACCAGAGCCCCGCGCTGTACCGACTGAGCTATTCAGGCAGGCTCTATTTGGAAGGGGCCTCAGGTTGGTATTGACTTGATTTGGCAGAAGATGGACTTCTGGCCCTGCCGGTCAGTGTGGAGAAACAAGGGAACAATGAGTTATTACAGACACCTGGAACCTTTCCCAAAAAGTCTAGTTACCTGTGGTGTAATGGTTAAACTGCCGTTTCTGCCCGTTGGGTCCTGAGTTCAAATCCTGGTTGGGTGACTTTTCAGGTTTTTTTATGCCTGTACAGAACTCTTTATTCTGTGCAGGCTCGCCGATGGCATTTTCTTCATGCTGCATTCAAGAGCGACTGCTACTTTGGAGACAGTTAAATCAGCACCCCCACATGGCCATTCTATGGCGCATGCAGCAAATCAGCTGCTTTCTGTACCCCAAAGGGCTCATTAAGCAATTTGCCAAGGTCAACTTCAGGCTGATGCTAGCAAACCCCAAAAAGTGTTCTGTATGGGGAAAAAATACCCAAGTTGATGCAAAGGTAAGGGCAAGGTGCCAGATGGGGAAGCCCTGGCCTGAAGTAGAAGTACATACTGGCGTAGCTTAGAAGGAGAACCCCAGTTGGAAAAAGGGGCAGCCAAATGGAAGGCGGAGGAATAGACTTCTGTCACTTGCCCTTCCATGACTTTCGAGAGTTGGTTAAAGCACAGTGGACCAAGAGCTGCTCTGGAGTTGAGTTTTTGGCTGAGGTGGGAATTGAACCCACAAACTTTTGGACCAGGTTATCGACCAGAGCCCCGCACTCTACCGGCTGAGCTATTCAGGCAGGCTCTATTTGGAATGGGCCTCAGGTTGGTATTGACTTTATTTTGCAGAAGATGGACTTCTGGCCCTGCCGGTCAGTGCAGAGACACAAGGGAACAATGAGTTATTACAGCCACCTGGAACTTTTCCAAAAGGTCTAGTTTCCTGTGGTGTAATGGTTAAAGCGCCTGTTTCTGCCCGTGGGGTCCTGAGTTCAAATCCTGGTTGGGTGACTTTTCAGGTTTCTTTATGCCTGTACAGAAGTCTTTATTCTGTGCAGGCTCGCCGATGGCATTTTCTTCATGCTGCCTTCAAGAGCGACTGCTACTTTGGAGACAGTTAAATCAGCACCCCCACATGGCCGTTCTATGGTGCATGCAGCAAATCAGCTGGTTTCTTTACCCAAAGGGACCAAAGGGCTCATTAAGCAATTTGCCAAGGTCAACTTCAGGCTGATGCTAGGCAAACCCCAAAAAGAGTTCTGTATGGGGAAAAAATACCCAAGTTGATGCAAAGGTAAGGGCAAGGTGCCAGATGGGGAAGCCCTGGCCTGAAGTAGAAGTACATACTGGCGTAGCTTAGAAGGAGAACCCCAGTTTTAAAAGGGGCAGCCAAATGGAAGGCGGAGGATGGACTTCTGTCACTTGCCCTTCCATCACTCTCGAGAGTTGGTTAAAGCACAGTGGACGAGAACTGCTCTGGAGTCGAGTTTTTGGCTGAGGTGGGAATCGAACCCACAACCTTTAGGACCAAGGTTATCGAGCAGAGCCCCGTGCTCTACCGACTGAGCTATTCAGGCAGGCTCTATTTGGAAGGGCCTCAGGTTGGTATTGACTTTATTAGGCAGAAGATGGACTTCTGGCCCTGCCTGTCAGTGCAGAGACACAAGGGAACAATGAGTTATTACAGTCACCTGGAACCTTTCCCAAAAGGTCTAGTTTCCTGTGGTGTAATGGTTAAAGCGCCTGTTTCTGCCCGTGGGGTCCTGAGTTCAAATCCTGGTTGGGTGACTTTTCAGGTTTCTTTATGCCTGTACAGAACTCTTTATTCTGTGCAGGCTCGCCGATGGCATTTTCTTCATGCTGCATTCAAGAGCGACTGCTACTTTGGAGACAGTTAAATCAGCACCCCCACATGGCCGTTCTATGGCGCATGCAGCAAATCAGCTGGTTTCTTTACCCAAAGGGCCCAAAGGGCTCATTAAGAAATTTGCCAAGGTTAACTTCAGGCTGATGCTAGGCAAACCCCAAAAAGAGTTCTGTATGGGGAAAAAATACCCAAGTTGATGCAAAGGTAAGGGCAAGGTGCCAGATGGGGAACCCCTGGCCTGAAGTAGAAGTACATACCGGCGTAGCTTAGAAGGAGAACCCCAGTTGGAAAAAGGGGCTGCCAAATGGAAGGCGGAGGATAGACTTCTGTCACTTGCCCTTCCACCACTTTCGAGAGTTGGTTAAAGCACAGTGGACCAGAGCTGCTCTGGAGTTGAGTTTTTGGCTGAGGTGGGAATCGAACCCACAACCTTTTGGACCAGGTTATCGACCAGAGCCCCGCGCTCTACCGACTGAGCTATTCAGGCAGGCTCTATTTGGAAGGGGCCTCAGGTTGGTATTGACTTTATTTGGCAGAAGATGGACTTCTGGCCCTGCCGGTCAGTGCAGAGACACAAGGGAACAATGAGTTATTACAGACACCTGGAACCTTTCCCAAAAAGGTCTAGTTTCCTGTGGTGTAATGGTTAAAGCGCCTGTTTATGCCCGTGGGTCCTGAGTTCAAATCCTGGTTGGGTGACTTTTCAGGTTTCTTTATGCCTGTACAGAACTCTTTATTCTGTGCAGGCTCGCCGATGGCATTTTCTTCATGCTGCATTCAAGAGCGACTGCTACTTTGGAGACAGTTAAATCAGCACCCCCACATGGCCATTCTATGGCGCATGCAGCAAATCAGCTGCTTTCTGTACCCCAAAGGGCTCATTAAGCAATTTGCCAAGGTCAACTTCAGGCTGATGCTAGCAAACCCTAAAAAGTGTTCTGTATGGGGAAAAAATACCCAAGTTGATGCAAAGGTAAGGGCAAGGTGCCAGATGGGGAAGCCCTGGCCTGAAGTAGAAGTACATACTGGCGTAGCTTAGAAGGAGAACCCCAGTTGGAAAAAGGGGCAGCCAAATGGAAGGCGGAGAATAGACTTCTGTCACTTGCCCTTCCATGACTTTCGAGAGTTGGTTAAAGCACAGTGGACAAGAGCTGGTCTGGAGTTGAGTTTTTGGCTGAGGTGGGAATTGAACCCACAAACTTTTGGACCAGGTTATCGACCAGAGCCCCGCACTCTACCGGCTGAGCTATTCAGGCAGGCTCTATTTGGAATTGGCCTCAGGTTGGTATTGACTTTATTTTGCAGAAGATGGACTTCTGGCCCTGCCGGTCAGTGCAGAGACACAAGGGAACAATGAGTTATTACAGCCACCTGGAACTTTTCAAAAACGGTCTAGTTTCCTGTGGTGTAATGGTTAAAGCGCCTGTTTATGCCCGTGGGGTCCTGAGTTCAAATCCTGGTTGGGTGACTTTTCAGGTTTCTTTATGCCTGTACAGAAGTCTTTATTCTGTGCAGGCTCGCCGATGGCATTTTCTTCATGCTGCCTTCAAGAGCGACTGCTACTTTGGAGACAGTTAAATCAGCACCCCCACATGGCCGTTCTATGGTGCATGCAGCAAATCAGCTGGTTTCTTTACCCAAAGGGACCAAAGGGCTATTTAAGCAATTTGCCAAGGTCAACTTCAGGCTGATGCTAGGCAAACCCCAAAAAGAGTTCTGTATGGGGAAAAAATACCCAAGTTGATGCAAAGGTAAGGGCAAGGTGCCAGATGGGGAAGCCCTGGCCTGAAGTAGAAGTACATACTGGCGTAGCTTAGAAGGAGAACCCCAGTTGGAAAAAGGGGCAGCCAAATGGAAGGCGGAGGATGGACTTCTGTCACTTGCCCTTCCATCACTCTCGAGAGTTGGTTAAAGCACAGTGGACCAGAGCTGCTCTGGAGTTGAGTTTTTGGCTGAGGTGGGAATTGAACCCACAACCTTTTGGACCAGGTTATCGACCAGAGCCCCGCACTCTACCGACTGAGCTATTCAGGCAGGCTCTATTTGGAATTGGCCTCAGGTTGGTATTGACTTTATTTTGCAGAAGATGGACTTCTGGCCCTGCCGGTCAGTGCAGAGACACAAGGGAACAATGAGTTATTACAGCACCTGGAACTTTCAAAAAAGGTCTAGTTTCCTGTGGTGTAATGGTTAAAGCGCCTGTTTATGCCCGTGGGTCCTGAGTTCAAATCCTGGTTGGGTGACTTTTTCAGGTTTCTTTATGCCTGTACAGAAGTCTTTATTCTGTGGCAGGCTCGCCGATGGCATTTTCTTCATGCTGCTTCAAGAGCGACTGCTACTTTGGAGACAGTTAAATCAGCACCCCCACATGGCCGTTCTATGGTGCATGCAGCAAATCAGCTGGTTTCTTTACCCAAAGGGCCCAAAGGGCTCATTAAGAAATTTGCCAAGGTCAACTTCAGGCTGATGCTAGGCAAACCCCAAAAAGAGTTCTGTATGGGGAAAAAATACCCAAGTTGATGCAAAGGTAAGGGCAAGGTGCCAGATGGGGAAGCCCTGGCCTGAAGTAGAAGTACATACCGGCGTAGCTTAGAAGGAGAACCCCAGTTGGAAAAAGGGGCAGCCAAATGGAAGGCGGAGGATGGACTTTTGTCAATTGCCCTTCCATCACTCTCGAGAGTTAATTAAAGCACAGTGGACCAGAGCTGCTCTGGAGTTGAGTTTTTGGCTGAGGTGGCAATCGAACCCACAACCTTTTGGACCAGGTTATCGAGCAGAGCCTTGCGCTCTACCGACTGAGCTATTCAGGCAGGCTCTTTTTGGAATGGGCCTCTGGTTGGTATTGACTTTATTAGGCAGAAGATGGACTTCTGGCCCTGCCGGTCAGTGCAGAGGACACAAGGAACAATGAGTTATTACATTCACCTGGAACCTTACCCAAAAGGTCTAGTTCCTGCGGTTGTAATGGTTAATGCGCCTGTTTCTGCCCGTAGGGTCCTGAGTTCAAATCCTGGTTGGGGGACTTTTCAGGTTTCTTTATGCTTGTACAGAACTCTTTATTCTGTGCAGGCTTGCAAATGGCATTTTCTTCATGCTGCATTCAAGAGCTACTGCTACTTTGGAGACAGTTAAATCAACACTCCCACATGGCTATTCTATGGCGCATGCAGCAAATTCAGCTGGTTTGTTTTAATGAAAGGCCCAAAGGGCTCATTAAGAGAATTTTGCGAAGGTCAACTTCAGGCTGATGCTAGGCAAACCCCAAAAAGAGTTCTGTATGGGGAAAAAATACCCAAGTTGATGCAAAGGTAAGGGCAAGGTGCCAGATGGGGAAGCCCTGGCCTGAAGTAGAAGTACATACCGGCGTAGCTTAGAAGGAGAACCCCAGTTGGAAAAAGGGGCAGCCAAATGGAAGGCGGAGGATGGGCTTCTGTCGCTTGCCCTTCCATCACTCTCGGGTCTGGAGTTGAGTTTTTGGCTGCGGTGGGAATCGAACCCACAACCTTTTGGACCAGGTTATCGACCAGAGCCCCACGCTCTACCGACTGAGCTATTCAGGCAGGCTCTTTTTGGAAGGGCCTCAGGTTGGTATTGACTTTATTTTGCAGAAGATGGACTTCTGGCCCTGCCGGTCAGTGCAGAGACACAAGGGAACAATGAGTTATTACAGTCACCTGGAACCTTTCCCAAAAGGTCTAGTTTCCTGTGGTGTAATGGTTAAAGCGCCTGTTTCTGCCCGTGGGGTCCTGAGTTCAA
>NC_054383.1:92674294-92685088 GCF_017654675.1 Xenopus laevis
TCCATAAATAAAAAATCAGTAAGACCACCCTATATGCCTCAATTCAGAAGTAAGAAGTTAAACAGAAAAAAGAAAGAGGCGGCATTGCCACGCCAGCAGCTGCAAGGACAAACAAGCGTTTTGAGTGTATTAAAAGCCGGAAAAAAAAAAAAGGGCATTATCACTCTGCATTATACGTCACTAAATACCCAGGTGTTCTTCAATTTACCATTCATTCTGATTAGTAGAGATAACTAGAGGCTCATTCTGGTTGCAACCTGGCATAAAATTATCATGCAACAAATTTAAAACTGTTTCAATAACTGTCCTGGCAGTACTAGGAGATACTGGCATGGATACAATGTGTGCGGGCCCCACAGTAAGGACAGTAAGCGAAATAGTTTCAGCTGTGAAAATAAAAACGGGTAAATAGATTAGGCGTTGCAAAAATAAAAAAAATTCTAATATAGTTACGTTAGCCAAAAATGTAATAATAAAAAGGCTGGACGTAACAGATTGCTCTAATAAAACAGCCAGAATCCAACTTCCTTTTTCAGCTCTGTAACGTCTGAGCTAGTTCAGCGACTTGAGAGGCTGGCACTGCTACAGTTCTGTTCAGTGAGTTTGCAATTGATCCTCAGGATCAGCTCAGATTCAAAAAGCAACAGAAAATGACCCATGTGCCCCCCCTCAAGTCTCTTATTGCGTTTACAAATGCCTCATAGCCAGGTAACCAGTCAGTGTAAACAAGAGAGCTGAAAACAGGAAGTAGTATACTGACTGACTTGTTTATAATCAAATCACTCTAGCCTTTATACATGCATTTTTGGCTAACTAACTATATTAGAAAACATTTTTATTTTGCACAGCCTATTCTATTTACCCAGTTTTTATTTTTACACTGAACAATTCCTTTAAATATTTACCGCTACGAGGAGCTGCTGCCAACTTCAAAAAGCGAGACGTACTTGCGAAATAAGGTAGTGCATACCTGGGAATAAGAACTCTGGAAAGGACAATCATTTGAACTGTGTGCGTTATTAACCCCTTCCGGATATTACCAAGACTGGTAAAAGCAACACGTAAGCACCTAATATGGGTAGGTAGTGCCCCACGTGTCCCCAGTGTAGAGTATGAAGGGTATTAGTTCCCCAGTGTTAAACTGTTATATAAAAGTTTATATTTGTTCAATGCCAAACTGTGTGTTTATTATTCCTAGTGAACCCCCTGAGGTGTGTCCTCAGTGTTCACTAGGTGGAGGCTCTGCCCGCTGAAATCCCACTTTCCCAGTACTTTTACAATGCAAGAGACTCAGGGCCCCTGGATTGCCAAGGGTAAATTGCACTTAAAGAACAGTAACCAAATTAGTTTATACGATGTAAGTATGCTAGATCATACATTTAATAGTAGTCCCACATGTAACTTGTGTAATTATAAGCTTGGTCCTCTGCTGTCAGTCCAAACTGAATTCTCTCTGCAAATATTGTTAAATCACAAAATATGAGGCTCCTCCTCCAGTTACCAACCTGTTTTGTCAGCACACTGGGTACTTCTGATTTTCATTGTCTTTATGTTCAAGACATAAACTGTCTTCCATGTACAAACTGGCTGTTCACAATGCCTTTACACAGTATACCTATTACAGCTATCAGCTCAAAGCCCTCTTTTCCCTTTAGGCACACAGTAGAAAAAACTAGTCATTCTCCGCTGTCATAGCAAACCTCACCATTTATTACCCTTATACAGATGTCGTACATCTCCATTGACTTCCAAACATTTTAGCATGCTTTTAAAATGCAGAAAACAAAAAAGAAAAAAAAAGCAAAGCCTAATCTAAAGCTAAAAAGTATTCTTATTACCAAAGCACATCATTTTTGAAACCACGACTCAAAAAGCCACAATATGCATTAATAGCAACAGGATCTCTTAACTCAATTGCCCAACTAGCAGTGCTGGAAATCGTTCAAACCACAATCATTAGTATCAGAAGAAATTTATTTTGAATCATAAGAGTTGAAGGGGTATGTGGAATCATAGCTGATCTTCTTTTGGAATCATTTTAAATTGTTCCTGCTTAGTTACAGTTAGAGAAAAAACAGAGTTTACTGTAGAGAATTGCAGAATTGAAAAAGACAGTCCTGCCACCCGGTTAATTCGGCAAAAACTGCAAAAAATGTAATAATTGTTCTAGAACCAATACCAATCTAACATAAAAGATACACTTTAGCACTTTATGACCATCACTGTATAAATATTTATATATTTATATTTAATTATAAGTCACCGAGGAGCTTTCATGACCATATGAAAACACGAGACGAAGCCAAGGCTTTTATACAGTTCATGGAAAACTCTGTTACATCTTTATAGCCTCATCCTCTACTTTCTTTTTGACAGAATCGCACCATAGCTGCCGTCGCTATTCAGCTTCTCAAATGCTTTTTGTTTTTTAAGCTGGCACAGAACTCTGTCCTCATTAAGCAATTTTGCCCAAGGTCATTTTCAGCTGATGCACTAGGCAAAACCCAAAAAGAGTTCTGTCTGGGGGAAAAAGATAACCCAATTTTAATGCAGTAAGCGCAAAGTGTCAGATGGGAAGCCCTGGCTGAATCTCGAGTAAAGTACATACCGGTTACTTAGAAGGACAACCCCAGTTGAAAAAAGGCGGCGCCAAATGGAAGGCGGACTTCTGACACTGCCCTTCCATTTCCACCTCTCGAGAGTTGTTAAAGCACAGCGGGACCAGGGCTGCCCTGGAATTGAGTTTCCGGCAGAGTGGGTGAAATCGAACCCTACACCTTTTGGACCAGGTTATCACCAGAGCCCTGCGCGTCTACCGACTGCCCTATTCAGGCAGGCTCTATTTGGAAAGGGCCTCAGGTTGGGTATTGACTTATTAAGCAGAAGATGGACTTCCGGCCCTGCCTCAGCCTGTCAGTGCAGAGGCACAAGGAAACAATGAGATTCTTACAGTCATTCATCCGAGAGCCTTTCCCAAAAGGTCTAGTTTGCTGTGGGTAATGGTTAAAGCCCTGTTTCTGCCCGGTGGGCGGTTTCTGAGTTCAAATCATGGTTGGGTGACTTTTCAGGTTTCTTTAAGCCTGTACAGAACTTTATTTGTGCAGGCTCGCGATGGCATTTTCTTCATGCTGACAATTCAGAGGACGCGAGTGCTATTTGGAGACAGCAAAATCAGCACCCACACATGGTTGTTCTATGTCGCATGCAGCAAATCACCTTGTTTCTTTCCCCAAACCCAGCGTGTGAGTCCCAGGGGTGCATTTCAGGGAAAGGTGCTTTTCTTCTGGCTACTTAATGAGTAACCAATATTTCACATTTGTTAAAGCACAAAAACTTCCTTCGATAATCAGCTTCTCAAATGCCTTAAATTTCAAGAAGGTTCATCTGTGCCATCTTCTGCATCTGCCATCAAGAGCGACCCTCTACTTTCTTTTGACAGAATCGCACCATAGCTGCCGTCGCTAGTCAGCTTCTCAAATGCTTTTTGTTTTTTAAGCTTGGCACAGAACTCTGTCCTCATTAAGCAATTTGCCAATCATTTTCAGGCTGATAGCTTAGGCAAACCCCAAAAAAAGAGTCTCTGTCTGGGGAAAAAATACCCAATTGATGCAAAGGTAAGGGCAAGGTGTCAGATGGGAGCCCTGGCCTGAAGTAGAAGTACATACCGGCGTAGTTTAGAAGGACAAACCCCAGTTGAAAAAAGGGCAGCCAAATGGAAGGCGGATGATGGACTTCTGGCACTTGCCCTTCCATCACTCTCGAAGAGTTGGTTAAAGCACAGCAGACCAGGGCTGCCCTGGAATTGAGTTTCCGGCAGAGGTGGGAATCGAACCCCAACCTTTTGGACCAGGTTATCGACCAGAGCCCTGCGCTCTACCTGACTACCTATTCAGGCAGGCTCTATTTGGAATGGGCCTCAGGTGGTATTGACTTTATTAGGCAGAAGGTGGACTTCCGGCCCTGCCGGCAGTGCAGAGCACAAGGAACAATGATTATTACAGTCATCCGAACCTTTCCCAAAAGGTCTAGTTTGCTGGTGTAATGGTTAAAGCACCTGTTTCTGCCCTGGGTCCTGAGTTTCAAATCCTGTGGGTGACTTTCAGGTTTCTTTAAGCCTGTACAGAACCCTTTATTTTGTGCAGGCTCGCCGATGGCAATTTTCTTCATGCTGCATTCAGGAGCGACTGCTATTTTGGAGACAGCAAAATCAGCACCCCACATGAGTTGTTCTATGGCGCAATGCAGCAAATCACCTTGTTTCTTTCCCCAAAGAGCCAGCGTGCGAGTCCCAGGGGTGCATTTCAGGGAAAGGTGCCTTTTCTTCTGGCTACATTAATGAGTAACCAATATTTCACATTTGTTAAAGCACCAAAAACTTCCTTCGCTAATCAGCTTCTCAAATGCTTATTTCAAGAAGGTTCATCTGTGCCATCTCTGCATCTGCATTCAAGAGCGACCCTCTACTTTCTTTTTGACAGAATCGCACCATAGCTGCCGTCGCTAGTCAGCTTCTCAAATGCTTTTTGTTTTTAAGCTTGGCCACAGAACTCTGTCCTCATTAAGCAATTTGCCAAGGTCATTTTCAGGCTGATGCTAGGCAAACCCCAAAAAGAGTTCTGTCTGGGAAAAAATACCCAATTTGATGCAAAGGTAAGGGCAAGGTGTCAGATGGGAAGCCCTGGCCTGAAGTTAGAAGTACATACCGGCGTAGTTTAGAAGGAACAACCCCAGTTGAAAAAAGGGGCAGCCAAATGGAAGGCGGATGGACTTCTGGCACTTGCCCTCCATCACTCTCGAGAGTTGGTTAAAGCACAGCAGACCAGGGCTGCCCTGGAAATTGAGTTTCCGGCAGAGGGGGGAATCGAACCCACAACCTTTTGGACCAGGTTATCGACCAGAGCCCTGCGCTCTACCGACTGACCTATTCAGGCAGGCTCTATTTTGGAAGGGCGCCTCAGGTATGGTATGACTTATTAAGCAGAAGATGACTTCCAGCCCTGCCGTCAGTGCAGAGGCACAAGCGGAACAATGAGTTATTACAGTCATCCGAACCTTTTCCCAAAAGTCTAGTTTGCTGTGTTAATGGGTTAAAGCACCTGTTTCTGCCCGTGGGGCCTGATCAAATCTGGTTGGGTGACTTTCAGGTTTCTTTAAGCCTGTACAGAACCTTATTTTGTGCAGGCTCGCCGATTGGCATTTTCTTCATGCTGCATTCAGGAGCGACTGCTATTTGGAGACAGCAAAAATCAGCACCCCCACATGGTTTGTTCTATGCGCATGCACAAATCACCTTGTTTCTTTCCCAAAAGGCCCAGCGTGCGAGTTCCCAGGGGTGCATTTCAGGGAAAGGTGCCTTTTCTTCTGGCTACATTAATGAGTAACCAATATTTCACATTTGTTAAAGCACCAAAACTTCCTTCGCTAATCAGCTTTCTCAAATGCTTAATTTCAAAGAAGGTTCAATCTGTGCCATCTTCCTGCCATCTGCATTCAAGAGCGACCTCTACTTTCTTTTTGACAGAATCGCACCATAGCTGCCGTCGCTATTCAGCTTCTCAAATGCTTTTTGTTTTTTTAAGCTTTGGCACAGAACTCTGTCCTTCATTAAGCCAATTTGCCAAGGTCATTTTCAGGGCTGATGCTAGGCAAACCCCAAAAAGAGTTCTGTCTGGGGAAAAATACCCAATTTAATGCAAAGGTAAGGGCAAAGTGTCAGATGGGAAAGCCCTGGCCTGAATTCGAAGTACATTACCGGTGTAGCTTAGAAGGACAACCCCAGTTGAAAAAAAGGCGGCAGCCAAATGGAAGGCGGACTTCTGACACTTGCCCTTCCATCCACTCTCGAGAGGTTGGTTAAAGCACAGCGGACCAGGGCTGCCCTGGAATTGAGTTTCCGGCAGAGGTGGAATCGAACCCTCAACCTTTTGGACCAGGTTATCGACCAGAGCCCTGCGCTCTACCGACTGCCCTATTCAGGCAGGCTCTATTTGGAAAAGGGCCTCAGGTTGGTATTGACTTTATTAAGCAGAAGGTGGACTTCCGGCCCTGCCGGTCAGTGCAGAGGCACAAGGGAACAATGATTTTACAGTCATCCGGGAACCTTTCCCAAAAGGTCTAGTTTGCTGTGTTGTAATGGTTAAAGCACCTGTTTCTGCCCCGTGGGGTCTGAGTTCAAATCCTGGTTGGGTGACTTTTCAGGTTTCTTTAAGCCTGTACAGAACCCTTTATTTTGTGCAGGCTCGCCGATGGCATTTTCTTCATGCTGCATTCAGGAGCGACTGCTATTTTGGAGACAGCAAAATCAGCACCCCCACATGGTTGTTCTATGGCGCATGCAGCAAATCACCTTGTTTCTTTCCCCAAAGAGCCCAGCGTGTGCGAGTCCCAGGGTGCCATTTTCAGGCGAAAGGTGCCTTTTCTTCTGGCTACATTAATTGGTAAGTAACCAATATTTCACATTTGTTAAAGCACCAAAACTTTCCTTCGCTAATCAGCTTCTCAAATGCTTAATTTCAAAAGGTTCACTGTGTGCCATCTTCTGCATTCTGCATTCAAGAGCGAACCTCTACTTTCTTTTGACAGAATCGCACCATAGCTGCCGTCGCTAGTTCAGCTTCTCAAATGCTTTTTGTTTTTTAAGCTTGGCACAGAACTCTGTCCTCATTAAGCCAATTTGCCAAGGTCATTTTCAGGCTGATGCTAGGCAAACCCCAAAAAAGAGTTCTGTCTGGGAAAAAATACCCAATTTGATGCAAAAAGGTAAGGGCAAGTTGTCAGATGGGAAGCCCTGGCCTGAAGTAGAAGTACATAACCGGCGTAGTTTAGAAGGAACAACCCCAGTTGAAAAAAAGGGGCAGCCAAATGGAAGGCGACTTCTGGCACTTGCCCTTCCATCACTCCTCGGAGTTGGTTAAAGCACAGCAGACCAGGGCTGCCCTGGAATTGATGTTTCCGGCAGAGGGTGGGAATCGAACCCACAAACCTTTTGGACCAGTTATCGACCAGAGCCCTGCGCTCTACCGACTGACCTATTTCAGGCAGGCTCTATTTGGAAAGGCCTCAGGTTGGTATTGACTTTATTAGGCAGAAGATGGACTTCCGGCCCTGCCGGTCAGTGCAGAGGCACAAGGAACAATGAGTTATTACAGTCATCCGGAACCTTTCCCAAAAGGTCTAGTTTGCTTGTGGTGTAATGGTTAAAGCACCGTTTCTGCCCGTGGGCGTCCTGAGTTCAAAATCCTGGTGGTTGGGGACTTTTCAGGTTTCTTTAAGCCTTGTACAGAACCCTTTATTTTGTGCAGGCTCGCCGATGGCATTTTCTTCATGCTGCATTCAGGAGCCATTTTGGGAGACAGCAAAATCAGCACCCCCACAGGGGTTGTTTCTATGGCGGCATGCACAAAAATTCACCTTGTTTCTTTCCCCAAGAGGCCCAGCGTGCGAGTCCCAGGGGTGCATTTCAGGGAAAGGTGCCTTTTTCTTCTGGCTACATTAATGAGTAACCCAATATTCAAATTGTTAAAGCACCAAAACTTCCTTCGCTAATCAGCTTCTCTCTCAAATGCTTAATTTCTCAAGGAAGGTTCATCTGTGCCATCTTCTGCATCTGCATTCAAGAAGCGACCATCTATTTTTTTGACAGAATCGCACCAATAGCTGCCAGTCGAAAGCTCTCAATTTTTTTCTTTTTCTCTCGGCACAGAACTCTGTCCCTATTAAGCAATTTGCCAAGGTCATTTCAAGGCTGATGCTAGGTCAAACCCCCAAAAAGAGTTCTGTCTGGGAAAAAATACCAATTTAGATCAAACAGGTAAGGGCAAAGTGTTCAATGAAGCCAAGGAAGTACATACCGGTCGCTTTAGCTTAGAAAGGACAACCCCCAGTTTAAAAAAAGGGCACACAACTGGAAGGCGGACTTCTGACACTTGCCCTTCCATCACTCTCGAGAGTTTGGTCAATAGCACAGCGGACCAGGGCTGCCCTGGAATTGAGTTTCCGGCAGACGGTGGGAATCGAACCCTCAACCTTTTGGACCAGGTTATCGACCAGAGCCCTGCGCTCTTACCGACTGCCCTATTCAGGCCAGGCTCTAATTTGGAAAGGGTCAGCCTCTCTCACTCACCTTTATTAAGCAGAAGATTGGGCACTGTGCGGCCCTGGCCCGTCAGTGCAGAGCGCACAAGGGAACAATGAGTTCACTCTCACCAGTCATCCGGCAATCCTTTTCCCAAAAGGCTCTAGTCCTCTCCGGCTATAGGTCCCCTTAAGCTAATTGTCTCATACAACTCTGACTTATCTTCCCGCTCGGTATCAGAGGCCGGTCTGAAGTTCAATATCACTCTTGGGTGACTTCAGGTTTCTTTAAAAGCACTGCTACAGAACCCTTATTTTGTGCAGGGCTCCGACCACAGATCGGCATGTTCTTCATGTACTGCCCATTCAGGAGCGCACCGTCTATCTTGGAGACAAGTAAAAAAATCAGCACCCACCACATCGGTTGCTTCTATCGTCGTGCTGAACTGTCTAATACCGCCCACACGAATTATATTTCTTTCCCCCAACGAGGCGGCCCAGCGTGTGATGTCCAGAAGGAGCTGTCATCTCACGCGATTAAGGTGCCTTTTGTCTTCTAAGCTACATTAATTGAGTAACCAATATTCACATTTGTTAAAAAGCACCAAAAAGCTACCTACTCGATTAATCAGCTCTCTCAAATGCCTTAGATTTCAGAAGGTTCATCTGTTGCCATCTTCTGTGCATCTGCATTAAAGAGCGACCTCTACTTTCTTTTTGACAGAATCGCACCATAAGCTGCCGTCCGTAGTTATCAGCTTCTCAAATGCTGTTTGTTTTTAAGCTTGGACACTAGAACTCTCGTCTCCTCATTCTACAAGCAATTTTGCCAATTGTTCATTTCAGGCTGATGCTAGGCAATTCCCAAAAAAAAGTTCTGTCTGGGGAAAAAAATACCCAATTTGATGCAAAGGTAAGGGCAAGGGTGTCAGATGGGGGAGCCCTGGCCTTGAAGTAGAGAAGTACATACCGCGCAGTAAGTTTAGAAGGGGACAACCCCAGTTGAAAAAAGCGGGCAGCCAATATGGAAGGCGGATGATGGACTTCTGGCACTTCGCCCTTCCATCACTCTCAAGAGTTGGTATAAGCACAGCAGACCAGGGCTGCCCTGGAATGGAGTTTCCGGCAGAGGTGGGAATCGAACCCACAACCTTTTGACTAGGTTTACTCGCCAGAGCCCTGCGCTCTACCGGACTGCCCTATTCAGGCAGGCTCTATAATAAAATGGGCCTCAGGTTGGTATTGGCTTTATTAGGCAGAAGTGGACTTCCGGCCCTGCCGGTCCAGTGCAGGAGGCACCAAACGGGAAAAATGACGTTACGTTCAAGCCACCTCGGAACTTCCCAAAATGGTCTAGGTTTGCTGTGGTGAATGCGATTAAAGCAACCTGTTTTTTCTGCCATTGTGATCACGGGCACGCTCATAGAGCTTTCAATTCGCTTGGTTGGTGAGCGTTCTCTATAAGCGCTGTTACAGAACCTTTAATTTTTGGTGCAGGGCTCGCCGCATTGCATTTTCTTCTATTGCTGCATTCAGGCAAGCGACTTGCTATTTTGCGAGACAGCAAAATCAGCACCCCCACATGTTTGTTCTATGGCGCGATGCAGCAAATCACCTTGCTCTCTCTCTTTCCCCAAAGAGCCAGCGTGCGAGTCCCAGGGGTCATTTCAGGGAAAGGTGCTTTCTTCGGCTAACATAAGAGTAACCAATATTTTCACATTTGTTATAAGCACCAAAAACTTAACCTTCGCTAGATCAGTGCTTCTCAAATGCTTACATTTCAAGGAAGGTGCATCTGTGCCATTTCTGCCATCTGCATTACAAGAGCGACCTCTACTTTCTTTTTGAACAGAATTCGCACCATAGCTGCGGTCGCTAGTCAGCTTCTCAAATGCTTTTATGTTTTTTAAAGCTTGGCACAGAACTCTCTCCTCATTAAGCCACATTTGCCAAGGTCATTTGTCAGGCTGATCTAGCAACAACCCCAAAAAGAGTTCTGTTCGGAGCGAAGAGTAGGATATACCCAATTTTGATTGCAAAGGTAAGGGCAAGAGGTGTTCAAGCCCATTGGCTCTCACCCTCGTACTGAAGTTAGAGTAATGTGAGCATATAAATATAAGGCAGGACACATACAGTTTCTGAAAAGCACAGAGAGTGGATGGCAGCCAAATGGAAAGGCGATGATGGACTCTCTCGTGCCACTATCGCCCTCTTCCATCACTCATGAGAGTTGCGGTTAAAGCACAGCCAGGGACCAGGTTGCTGCCCCCTGAATTGATTAGGCTCAGTTTCCGGCAGACTGGGAGAGTGGATCACGAAGCCCCTACCACACGGCTTTGTGGGACTCAATTTAGTCGACCAGAACGCCCTCACTCTGCGAATCGCTCCTGGCGGTACCGAAGTACGTTTTATACATATACAGTCAGCAATGCTCCGACTCTATTTGAAAGAGAGGCCTTCAGTCGTTCAATCGGTTATTGTCATTTATTAAGGCCAAGAAGATGGGCACAGATGAACCTTCCTTTGAAATAAGGCATTTTGAGAAGAAACATACGCGAGTGTAAATCTCGTAAAAGAAGTTTTTCTGTTTTTAAGCTATTCATATGCCATCGTCTACCACCGGTCCTTTTATCCGACCAATATTTCACATTTGTTAAAGCACCAAAACTTCCTTCGCTAATCAGCTTCTCAAATGCTTAATTTCAAGAAGGTTCATCTGTG